>NW_025247909.1:0-2369 GCF_018294505.1 Triticum aestivum | reverse complement strand
ACGAGGCATCCTTCCTTACGGTGACGGCACAGTGGAAGTCTCAATGAAAGCACCAATGTCGGTGTCAAAATCGGCGGATCTCGGGTAGGGGGTCCCGAACTGTGCGTCTAAGGCGGATGGTAATAGGAGGCAGGGGACATGATGTTTTACCCAGGTTCGGGCCCTCTTGATGGAGGTAAAACCCTACGTCCTGCTTGACTATTCTTGATAATATGAGTAGTACATGAGTTGATCTACCACGAGATCAGAGAGGCTAAACCCTAGAAGCTAGCCTATGGTATGATTGTATGTTGTCCTACGGACTAAAACCCTCTAGTTTATATAGACACTGGGGGGCTAGGGTTTACACAAGGTCGGTTACAAAGGAGGAGACATACATATTCGTATTGCCTAGCTTGCCTTCTACGGCAAGTAAAAGTCCCATCCGGACACGAGATGAAGTCTTAAATCTTGTATCTTCATAGTCCAACAGTCCGGCCAAAGGATATAGTCCGGCTGTCCGGAGACCCCCTAATCCAGGACTCCCTCAATAACTTTATCTCCGGGTAAACCTGCAAGCTTAAACAATCCACAAATTTGTTCTACATATATCAAGTGCATATCAGGATGTTCGGTTCCATCTCCTGCGTAAGGATTAGCTAGCAGTTGTTCTATCATACCCGAAGGAATTTCATATTCAATATTTTCAATAGGTGCAGTAGGTTGAGGGGTAGCTAATTGTGGTTCCGGACGAGGTGAAGATACCCCAAACAAACCCCTCAAAGGATTGTTTTCCATAGTAACAGGTGACAATAAATTTCAGCACACTATATAAATGTTTCCTTACCAAATTCCACTTACCAAAAGCGCTTCACTCCCCGGCAATGGGGCCAGAAAATAGCCTTGATGACCCAAAAGTATAGGGGAACAATTGTAGCTCTTTTCAACAAGTAAGAGTGTCGAATCCAATGAGGAGGAGAAGGAAATGACAAGTAGTTTTTAGTAAGGTAATCACTACCGAAATCAGGAACTTTGTCTTCAGCCGGTTCTTTGCCGTCAACTAGCTTATGGCCAAGAGAGTCTTTGCCATCAGCTTGCAGAAAACTGATGGCAAAGAAGCAGCTGACGACAAAGAAAGTGTTTGCCATCATGCCCATCTTTGCCGTTAGCTAGCTAATGGCATAGAACCTTTGCCGTCCGCTAGCGGACGGCAAAGAGGCAGGGCGGGTCACAAGCGAGAGGCAGCTAACAGCCACTTTCTTTGCCATCCGCTAGCGGACGGCAAAGAAAGTGGCGAACCTACCTTAGTTAGTTAGGTTATTTGCTGTCAGCTAGCGGATGGCAAAGAGTTGTGCCCTATATAAAACAAAACGCCATCGCCCTACCCCTGTATCTCCCTCCCCTCATCCCAACCCCACAGCCGCCCCACCACGACCGCCCCGCCTCACCGTGCAGCCTCGCCCCGTGTCGCCGCCCCGCCCTGCTGCGTCGGGCCACTCCGCCCCGCGGCGCCCGGTCCCGTCCTTGTTGGCCCGGGCCTCCTCGCTGCCCCGTCCACCACGCCAGGCCACGTCGGCCCCGCCCCGGCCACCCCGCCCCTCTACGCCGGCCTGCCCCGCCACGCTGCCTCACCGCCCCGGCCGCTCCAAGGTGAGACCTTTTCTTTTTATGTTTTTAGATTAATTTAATTAGGTTTAGTATAATTTAGTTTAGGTTTTGTTTAGTTTAGTTAGTTTACTTTAGGTTAAGTTTCTGGTTTAGTTTAGGTTTAGTTTAGGTTTAGTTAGTTTTGCTTATTGAATGCATGCTAATTTAGTTTACCCAAGGACGAGTGGGTTAGGGGGTTCCCCGGTGTCGATGGTACCCTAAATACATGTGCTCTTTGGTGTCGAATACTACATCCATGTCCCACAAGTGACACAGGGGTCCTGCGTCCCGCAGCAACAGTTCTTGGCGTCGATGGCGGTCGAACACCGTCGCGAATTTCTCTGGCAACCTCTGAGATGACGATTGAAAGCTAAGTGTTGAAACTTGAAACACCCAAATGACTCAAGTCGGTTTGGTTGTTTGAAATTTCAAAACTTGGCTTTATTTCTCATCGCAGAGGCTGCCAGAAAAATTTTCCAAGGTGTTTGACCGTGATCGGCCACCAGAACTATTGTTGCGGGACACCGGGCGCCAGCGTCACTTGTGGGACGTGGATCTAGTGTTCAACGCCGAGCGCCTCATGTATCTTGAACTGATGGTACTTGCTATTTAGGGTTCTATCAACGCCGAGGAACCCCTAACCCGCTTGTCCTGTTGTAAATATTTAGTTAGGTTGACAGAAAAAACAATATTGTTGTGAAACTCTCTATTTAAATGTGTAGTTTTTTCGTCACTGCGAGGGT
>NW_025247908.1:0-2369 GCF_018294505.1 Triticum aestivum | reverse complement strand
CGCATGGCAAGTTTCAAATCATCCCAAGTAGTAGGTATATAATCAGGGTGTAACCGACAATATTTACTCCACCAAACCAAAGCATAACCAGTGAAAGAACCAACCGCAACCTTAACCTTTTTATGTTCATTGAAATTATGGGAAGCAAATATATTTTTTATGTCGAACTCCCATTCAATATATAAAGCAGGTTTAAAACGGCCATTAAATGGTGGTATAGATACATTAACCTGATCATGTGCATTTGGATGTTTGTGCACCTCTCGTGACGGTTGTGGTATTTGCAAAGGTGGTGGCACGTCTCCCGCGATCGACAAAGCCCATGAATTGACTCTGGATCATGTCATGATTAGTAGAACAAGAAACAAAACCCAAAAATAATGTTCCTATAACTACTAGGATGTGGTGGTAAAACGCTCACAGTAAAGCAAATATCAATGTCTTACAAGTTCTTACCATGCAGCAGGCGGTGATCGGCAACCAGCGGTGTCAAGTAACTCCGAATATTGAGTAAAGTGATTGCCAGGGGAGCGTACGTATACACGGTGTAGAAATATATGGAGCTGGGTTGGCTATATATGGTAGCAAAAGATTAGCAATAATCAATTCAAAGATGCAATGTTGAATAAACGCTCAACGACGGTACTGTGCTGGTCCTAGGCTAGACCGGACTAGAGACGCGAGCCTAGAACACTAATAAGGTCACGGCGTAGCACAACTAGCATCAATGAAGGATACTAAGTAGCTCTTGACAGCAAGATATAAGTGAAGATCACAACGGCAGTGAAGATAATGATGAAAAACAACTGCCAAGCAGGATATACAACAACTCTCTCTCCAACTTTCCTCTTGAAAAGTTTGAGACAATTTTCTAATAAATTCTTTCAAAGAATGCTACTAACTCAAGCAATTTGAGTACTCACGGAGCCAAAACTGACTTCGTATTAGGAAGATACACCTGTTTTACTGAACAGTGCGCAAAACAGATTCCAATCCGAATTCAGGTACGAGATTGATTCTAGATAGATCCAATTTTTTTTTCTTCTCTCTTTTTTTCTCACGCCTTTTTTTTCTTTTTCTTCTCCCTCTTTTTCTTTTTTTTCTTTCCTTTTTTCTCTCTCTTTTTTTCTTTATCTTCTTTTTCTCCCTCTTTCCAAGACAAACTAGATAAGATGCAGATTCGATCAGGCGAAGATGTGAGTGACCTCAACTATGATTATGACAATAAACAGTGCGTATCACATGGTGGAAATTGGTGGATGGGATGGTGGACAGCGGATGGGATAATGATGCAGCGGCTGCGTGACTAATGTGAACAGAACTCGAAACTCTAAAGGAACTAGACACTAAGACCAGCAACTCGACACGGCGATGCAACCGATAATTCAATAATGCAAACAATGAAAAGAAAATTGCAAAGGCTCAGTCTGGCTAGGACAAATGATGAATAGATCTAACTTTTGTTTTGTGGCTTTTTCTTGGACAATAGGTAAGAAAATAAATCTAATCTAGGAAAAACTGGAAATTCTCACCGAGCAACCTGAAAACTGATACCACTTGATAGAGGCAAAGGTGTCCCGTCTTTCGATGAGATGATGGATATCGCTTTGGTGGAAGTCGACTTTGACGATCCGACTACGAACGTGCGAGGACGTCGCGCCTTAGCAATCGCTAAACCAACTCCGAGAGGTTATTGACCACGCCGGAGCACGATCAACCTGACCACGAGGGTCTGTTTCCTGCGAGCAAACGAAGAACAAGCAAGAAACTAAGATTGCAATCTGGATATTGCGAATATAAGATGAAAGCTTTATTGATCAAGGTGGGGTTCTGTGACGCCTTTGTCTGGTTGTTGAACACAAGCGAAGTACGCGAAGTTGCAGCTATGGCGAACTTTTAATCTAAACAAAACCCAAAGTCTAAACGATGCCCTAAGGGCTGTATATATGGAGGAAGAGGGGGGAATTTCGTGGCCCTTGGTGGAGGGGTCCGAAATCAACCCTATCTCTTGTTTCCCCACACATACGGACTCTAAAAATAGCCTATACTTATGTATTTCGAAATTACATGGGCCTGGCCCAATAATAAGGTGACGCAGCACCTAAAATAGCCTCGGGACGAAATTTATGAAGTGGCATCTTGTATATTTCGTCCAAGGCTTCATGCACCCATTATGGTGGCTTCAAAGTCCTGAAATCATCACTTGTAACTCCGTTCTTGTTTCCCTTGCGTATGCCATCATCTCCATGCTTGTTCTTGCTCCAATGTTCATCCTTCTCCAAGCTAGGCCCTTCATTTGTAAGCAAAACAAATGTATCCAATTTAGGCAGCATCATATTCTCATGAACATTAGAATCATTACCAAGAAA
>NW_025247907.1:0-2369 GCF_018294505.1 Triticum aestivum | reverse complement strand
ATGCAACACGAGGACTTCCCAGGAGGTCACCCATCCTAGTACTACTCTCGCCCAAGCACGCTCAACTTCGGAGTTCTGATGGGATCCGGTGCTTTAGTGCTGGTATGATCGCATCCGACATGTTACCCCCGTCTTCGTCCCTTATGCTTGCCCCTCCCAGCTCCACTACACACACGATTGCACATTCCTTTGGCCGCTCCCGCTCAACTACGGAGACGAGTTTTACCACGGTTCAACTGCACCAGTGCCTATTTACCATGGTTTCGACCCCTTTCAGAACACGCTTGCCGCCGCTAGACGCGTGAATAATGAGCAGCGAGCTAAAACTTACCGTAAACGTGCAAAATAATAAAACGTGCTAAACATACGTCGCGCTCGTGCGTTTTGTTTTGCACGCGGTGCAAAAAAATTAAAAAGGGAATGCAACACGAGGACTTCCCAGGAGGTCACCCATCCTAGTACTCCTCTCGCCCAAGCACGCTTAACTTCGGAGTTCTGATGGGATCCGGTGCTTTAGTGCTGTTATGATCGCATACGACATGTTACGCCCGTCTTCGTCCCTTATGCTTGCCCCTCCCAGCTCCACTACACACACGATTGCACATTCCTTTGGCCGCTCCCGCTCAACTACGGAGACGAGTTTTACCACGGTTCAACTGCACCAGTGCCTATTTACCATGGTTTCGACCCCTTTCAGAACACGCTTGCCGCCGCTAGACGCGTGAATAATGAGCAGCGAGCTAAAACTTACCGTAAACGTGCAAAATAATAAAACGTGCTAAACATACGTCGCGCTCGTGCGTTTTGTTTTGCACGCGGTGCAAAAAAATTAAAAAGGGAATGCAACACGAGGACTTCCCAGGAGGTCACCCATCCTAGTACTACTCTCGCCCAAGCACGCTTAACTTCGGAGTTCTGATGGGATCCGGTGCTTTAGTGCTGGTATGATCGCATCCGACATGTTACCCCCGTCTTCGTCCCTTATGCTTGCCCCTCCCAGCTCCACTACACACACGATTGCACATTCCTTTGGCCGCTCCCGCTCAACTACGGAGACGAGTTTTACCACGGTTCAACTGCACCAGTGCCTATTTACCATGGTTTCGACCCCTTTCAGAACACGCTTGCCTCCGCTAGACGCGTGAATAATGAGCAGCGAGCTAAAACTTACCGTAAACGTGCAAAATAATAAAACGTGCTAAACATACGTCGCGCTCGTGCGTTTTGTTTTGCACGCGGTGCAAAAAAATTAAAAAGGGAATGCAACACGAGGACTTCCCAGGAGGTCACCCATCCTAGTACTACTCTCGCCCAAGCACGCTTAACTTCGGAGTTCTGATGGGATCCGGTGCTTTAGTGCTGGTATGATCCCATCCGACATGTTACCCCCGTCTTCGTCCCTTAGCTTGCCCCTCCCAGCTCCACTACACACACGATTGCACATTTCTTTGGCCGCTCCCGCTCAACTACGGAGACGAGTTTTACCACGGTTCAACTGCACCAGTGCCTATTTACCATGGTTTCGACCCCTTTCAGAACACGCTTGCCGCCGCTAGACGCGTGAATAATGAGCAGCGAGCTAAAACTTACCGTAAACGTGCAAAATAATAAAACGTGCTAAACATACGTCGCGGTCGTGCGTTTTGTTTTGCACGCGGTGCAAAAAAATTAAAAAGGGAATGCAACACGAGGACTTCCCAGGAGGTCACCCATCCTAGTACTACTCTCGCCCAAGCACGCTTAACTTCGGAGTTCTGATGGGATCCGGTGCTTTAGTGCTGGTATGATCGCATCCGACATGTTACCCCCGTCTTCGTCCCTTATGCTTGCCCCTCCCAGCTCCACTACACACACGATTGCACATTCCTTTGGCCGCTCCCGCTCAACTACGGAGACGAGTTTTACCACGGTTCAACTGCACCAGTGCCTATTTACCAGTGCCTATTTACCATGGTTTCGACCCCTTTCAGAACACGCTTGCCGCCGCTAGACGCGTGAATAATGAGCAGCGAGGTAAAACTTACCGTAAACGTGCAAAATAATAAAACGTGCTAAACATACGTCGCGCTCGTGCGTTTTGTTTTGCACGCGGTGCAAAAAAATTAAAAAGGGAATGCAACACGAGGACTTCCCAGGAGGTCACCCATCCTAGTACTACTCTCGCCCAAGCACGCTTAACTTCGGAGTTCTGATGGGATCCGGTGCTTTAGTGCTGGTATGATCGCATCCGACATGTTACCCCCGTCTTCGTCCCTTATGCTTGCCCCTCCCAGCTCCACTACACACACGATTGCACATTCCTTTGGCCGCTCCCGCTCAACTACGGAGACGAGTTTTACCACGGTTCAACTGCACCAGTGCCTATTTAC
>NW_025247906.1:0-2369 GCF_018294505.1 Triticum aestivum | reverse complement strand
GTTTACATAAGCAGTGAATCTTTACTGCTTAGATTATATAGATCACAAGAATGACAAACACAACAATGGAAAGGAAAATATGAATATCAGATTAAACAGAACAATGGAAAGGAAAATGTGTTAAAACACATAATTCAAGGGTATATCCTTCCCAAGGACAAGCAGAGCAAGATATCCATGACAGGATATAAAGTAGAAAACCATTTAGTTAAGGGGGGGGGGAAGAATCTCATGATATTACCCATACAACGGTGTTAGGATAAATGATAAATAAATCTAGCATCGTGCTTCAAATGTTCCTGTTGCAAATCGGAGTACCATTGACATGCTTCGAGATAGCATTGACATGGTCTTCAGGTGAAGATCAGACTTTGGAAACACGAAGGATCCATCAGGAATAACTTGTAGAATAAGTCTTACAATTTCCTCAGGGAAGAATGGCTAAACTTGCTAAAAAGGATACTACAATAATAGGTCCTCCACCCAGGGGGGGGTGCTAGGCATGACATCATGTTACCAGGTCATCAAAGGACCAATGTTATAACTCTTGAAAATATGATCCAACCATCATATCTGACCGAGATTCAGATCTGATTGGTGTCAGGATAACTCAGATTCGGGATGCCTGAGAAGAAAGGTGCAACACAAATTGATGAGATGACATTGCAAGATTCTCGGGAAATTTACTATGGAAGCGAGTTCCGAAACAAAAGCTCATCATTAAACCAAGGAGAGGGTGAGGAGGTGGCTGATGAACTCAGCGACAATTCATCGAGATTTCCAAAAATGGATTTCCACAATTATGTGAACAAGGAGATAACAGCTGTCAGATCAAATAATATAATGGGGTATGCTTGAGGAACACATACACAATTAAACATTGGTTGAAAAGTGCACCCGAAATATGGGTTGGGTTGCACGACCAATGTCAGAATGGTGAATCAATAACCAATAGCCTGAGGATGAGCTGTCGGCCATTAACTTCAAAGCAATAGGGTTGCTAGGAGTACAGAATCCAAGCAGCACCGTTCACTTGCTAGTATTCCGGTTAGAATCAACATTGGGGCCAAGAAAGAATGGTGATGGTGAGAAGTATCACCATACCAAGAGATTTTAAGAGGCGGAGCACTTCTCACAACCTTCTTGACATAAAAGCTGGTAATACTTCAAGGTGAAGTAGAACAAATGCTGGATAGCAAAGAACTCAAGATTCAATCCAAAACATGAACACGTTTGTGTTGGGGGAAGACAAGGATGTGGTCAATGATAACACGATCATCGAGGGGCAAGGATGGTATTTCCCATCATGAATTTGATTGATATCCTGGAAGGAGTTAAAATGTTGATGATGATCACGACAAATTTTGTCGAGAGGCTCCATGAAGATGCAATCGGTCGGCGACGGCATCAAGCCAAGGGAATGGTGAAGCAAAAGGCTATTATAACCGTAGATAAGATGTCATCCCAAAATTTAGAGTTATCTCTCAAGACAAACAATATGATGGTGAAAGTTCGATGTAAGCTTAGAGCACTGTCGGGATTGTGCCCCAAGGATGAAGGACATAGGTAAAATGGTCAAGCAGTCAACCTGACGATGATGATGTAGTCAATCAGCTGGGAATGACACGATCGAGTACAAACTCGTAAGCGATGAAGATTACTAAGAGTTGTTGAATCGCAGTGCGGACTCGATTCAGTTATCGGTGTTCTCGAGTGACTAATAACTCAGACCCTGGGGGGGGAATCCGAGATCGGTGAGAAGCAATACTAGATGAAGACTCGCAGGAAGCAACATAGTTCTCGAGATACCAAAGGTTAATAATCGAGGAAGATCAAAATAGAGGTTGGGCAAGCGTATTGATCTACAAAAGGCAAGCACTTTAACTTGTCCAAGAAATTGAATCAAGGAGAAAATGTGGTCGGGACCATGACTGCAAATGACCAATACATAAATACCAGATGATTTCATATCAAGGAAATAGTTATTATTACAAGAAGCTTCTATGACAGGATCTACATCGTGTCCATGGGCATGAACACAAAGTTCAAGGTCGACTCCCACTTCTTTAATGCATAACCTTTCATTCACTTCTCGCCTTCAACGAAATTGTGTGTTGAAATTTTATCTGACATAACACTAGTAGAGTATGACCCGTAGTGGTTTCCGGGTTCACACAGTTTAAAGAAAAGCATATGTCCAACCCATCAGGGCCTCCTAGGAACATATACCACAAACTTCAGGAGTAAATAACACAAGCTCGATAGCAGAGCATGGTTGGCAAAGTAGAGGATACAATTTACCAAAGGCGGTATATATCCTAGGAAAGGCTCAAGGTTATTGAATATGAAGGACATTGTCGGATAAAATC
>NW_025247905.1:0-2369 GCF_018294505.1 Triticum aestivum | reverse complement strand
ACCTTCCATTCACTTCTCGCTTTGATAAAGGCATTGGTGTTGAAAGTTTTACCTGGTGAAATACCAGATGAGTACGACTCGTGAAAACTTCCGAGTTCACACATATAAAGGAAGGCATAGGTTCAACCCGGCAGGGTATCATGGAAACATATACCACAAGCTTCAATAGTAAATACCACCAGCTCGAAAGCAGAGCATGGTTGGCAAAAGGAAAGGATACAATTTACCAAAGGCATTATGTATCGGAGAAGGAACTCACAAAGTGATTAATTATGAAGGACACTGTCAGATAATAATCCAACAGTGGATATGGCGATCCACGATGGGGCTGATATGAGTATCGATACCCAATCAGAGGAAGAAAGATTGCAAATGCATCGGTTTATAGAACAGCTGAATAGTTCAACGCTTAATTAGCAAAGTAATTATGATTTTCAAATCAAGGGATCAGGAGCAAATGCTCTGATCAAGAATGGATAAGCTGAATAGAATTAGGGATACAATCAACGACAATTGGACTGGTCGAGAACCAATTCCAGTTAAAAGAATGGCAGCTCAGCCAGAAAGGTAATTTATAAGGATCAATGATGATTGCGTGTATTCGCAAACATATTGAGTCATTAGACCCAAAATGATAATGACAAGGAATGTCAATAAGACTACGAGACTTATGGGATTAAGCATAATGCGAGCAAGCAAGAATTTCAAGAGCCAAAGGCTCCAGAGGATTTTCGGAAGATCGAATAGTATTTAGACTTTTGTGAAACACATGAACAACTGGGGATGAGCGGATACTCGATAAGTGCGAGAATTATCCATAGGGGTATTCAGGTGACAAGGAACAGCAAGGCGATAAGCTCAAAGGATTATCGAGATAACGACGAGTGTTTCGAGGTATCTGGTAATAACAAGACCAACTGGGGATGAATGTAAGAATAACAACTGCAAGTAGTTATCCATAAGGGTTGACGGTGGAAGGGGAATTGCAAATGCGATGAACATAAGTTCTCGGGTTAACAACGGAGAGTATCTTCAGGGTCTTCACGTGCCGCAGACGATCATCATTAATAAGGGGCTCTCCGGGTGAAAGTATTTTCGAGAACCTAAAGTCAGATTTTAGTAGAAATCGTTTAACCCGAGTAGAAGAGAGTTCAGAGTCCCAGAGTAAAGGTCGAGGAGTAAAAGATCCTACTACCACCCAATGGCGACGTGGGCCCATGGGCCGCACAGCCATGTTAGTAAAAGTTTTGTAAAGTCTAGACTCGACTTCGGCCAAGGAGTTGGAAGGGGGATTCCTACAGGCAGTCGGCTCTGATACCAACTTGTGACGCCCCCGATTTAATCGTACACTAATCATGCACGCAAATGTGTACGATCAAGATCAGGGACTCACGGGAAGATATCACAACACAACTCTACAAATAAAATAAGTCATACAAGCATCATAATACAAGCCAGGGGCCTCGAGGGCTCGAATACAAGTGCTCGATCATAGACGAGTCAGCGGAAGCAACAATATCTGAGTACAGACATAAGTTAAACAAGTTTGCCTTAAGAAGGCTAGTACAAACTGGGATACAGATCGAAAGAGGCGCAGGCCTCCTGCCTGGGATCCTCCTAAACTACTCCCGGTCGTCATCAGCGGGCAGCACGTAGTAGTAGGCACCTCCAGTGTAGTAGGGGTCGTCGTCGACAGTGGCGTCTGGCTCCTGGACTCCAGCCTCTGGTTGCGACAACCAGAAAGAAAGGAAAGGGGAAAAAGGGGGGGAGAAAGCAACCGTGAGTACTCATCCAAAGTACTCGCAAGCAAGGAACTAAACTACATATGCATGGGTATATGTGTAAGGAGGCCATATCAGTGGACTGAACTACAGAAAGCCAGAATAAGAGGGGGATAGCTAGTCCTATCGAAGACTACGCTTCTGGCAGCCTCCGTCTTGCAGCATGTAGAAGAGAGTAGATGGAAGTCCTCCAAGTAGCATCTCCAAGTAACATCTCCAAGTAGCATCTCGAGTAGCATAATCCTACCCGGCGATCCTCTCCTCGTCGCCCTGCGGAAAAGCGATCACCGGGTTGTCTGTGGAACTTGGAAGGGTGTGTTTTATTAAGTATCCGGTTCTAGTTGTCATAAGGTCAAGGTACAACTCCAAGTCGTCCTGTTACCGAAGATCACGGCTATTCGAATAGATTAACTTCCCTGCAGGGGTGCACCACATAGCCCAACACGCTCGATCCCATTTGGCCGGACACACTTTCCTGGGTCATGCCCGGCCGCGGAAGATCAACACGTCGCAGCCCCACCTAGGCACAACAGAGAGGCCAGCACGCCGGTCTAAACCTAAGCGCGCAGGGGTCTGGGCCCATCGCCC
>NW_025247904.1:0-2369 GCF_018294505.1 Triticum aestivum | reverse complement strand
GGCCTATCTCCTAGGTGAGTACTGTAGTATAATTTTTATGATAGGTTGGTCTACTGCATGCATGCGCATCTCTCTTCCTTCACCCTACTATGTCCCACATGCATGCAGCTTTCCACTCTCCTCACGTCCTCTCTCTTCTTTTTTCCTCTCTCACACAGTCACGTAGCTCCTCTCTCTCTCTTCCTATTCTCTCTCACAAACAATACCTCGCTCCCTTTGAATCTCATATCTGACAACATCTCTCTCTAGGAAAAAAGGAGCACTCTCTGCACACTCTTCTCTAGATTGGTCAGAGGTGTGCAGGCGGTGAGAAAATGTGTACAGTGGTTTGGCCCATGCGTTACAGTTTGCCAGCGATTAAAAAACAGAACAGTGGCCTGCAGCTTCCCCACAGCTTGCACAGACAGCTCCTGCTAATTACTCTGCCCATGTCAGAAGGACAGCTTGTGTAGCACATATCACGACGTGAGCCGATGGTATGGATAGTGGGTCATGTGGAGCTCGGCCTAGGCTGAAACTTTCCGCCCTCAGCTATCCACCGCCTCAACAATCGCCTACGTCTGATATTGTAGTCCGCATGGAAGACTGAGAGATAAAAGATACATGGCTTCAGTGCATCTGAGCACGCATCAAAGTAGGACTGCATCCAACTAAATATACTCTTTAAACCAGAGAATTCTGGCCTGGTCTCCAAAATTCCCATGAAGTCATCATTGATGTATTCCAGAAAATCTACATTCTTTCGGCATGTGCGACACTCTTCTCCTATAGCAAGTATCACTTTAGGAAGTCTGCCACACTTAGACATGGCAATATTGGAAACCTGAATCTCCCTAGGACTCAGTTCATTGCCGCCCCAAGCTACCTAAAATGCAGAAGTCAATTAAATTCAACAGCATATACACAAATTTATTTGGAGACAATATCAACTTAAGTACATATGCAGTATACGTAAAGTTACTTTTAGATTGCCAAATGAAGTTAGCAAAATCAAATTCTATGTTTGAGTCTCAAATGAGAATTAAAGTGTAGAGTATTCTCAAAAGACGTAATTTGGCCATTTTAGATACCTTTTGGTATGTCACGCGGATTAATTTGATGTCTTCATTTTATGAATTTCATTCTGTTAAACGTCAATTGCATCGCTTAGATTTTTGAGAATAACACATCTTCCAGAGGAACATGATGCTAACCGATTACACAACAATATTGTCCTATTTGTCTTCATATTTTATGTTTCAAGAAGTTCTCTAAATTAGTAAATAACCGCATCAATAGTGCGTCAGATCATGTTGTTTTCCCCACTTAGACAATCTTAGTGAGAGGAACGAACATCCCTTGAGGTGGTGGTAATCCTGCATTAGATGATGCAGGGGTTGCTCCGAAAATATAGTAATGTGATCCTTCAAAATTTGAGTAACCATATGGGAAACCAAATGATCCATTCATGCTGATATGGACCACTACACAGTGATGGTGAATAGGAACAATAGTACTCTCATAAGTAGGGCTCCTGTTGGGAATGAATTGGTGGGTCATCAATAAGAATTGCATGATCAGAAGCGTCAATGGAAACCTAATTATGTGGTTATGTTGCTGATATCAACTATACATGATTGAGGCTTAGATCACCTACAATTTCAAAAGGAGCCTTAGCTCAGCGGTTAGGCATGTGGTTGCAAGCCTTACCACCCAGGTTCAATACCTATAATTGAACCATGATGTTTTTTTAAAAAGGAGGATGACCCCCGGCCTCTGCATCTAGGAGATGCATGCAGCCATTTTATTAATTATTCACAAAGACCTTACAACATAGTACACCGGCTAGTCTGAAGCAACCATCTTAGCAACATATGTCGCTACTCCAATCTAGTCCGAGCCTAATAGTAAACGGACATCATGGGTCTTTAACTTGAGGTGCATGGCCTTTTCCCCATTTTATTAACTTGAGGACTAACTTTCACTACTAGGAAAAGGGCTAAAGATAGGATTGACACTAATGGCGCACCAGAGAAGTGGTGCGCCACTACTATATACTAATGGCGCACCTGGTGGAGATACGCCATTAGTGTGGAATACACTAATGGCGCACCAGGCAGAAGGTGCGCCACTAGTAAAACAATTTTATTTCATTTTTTCAAACATTCTAATGGCGCATCCGGGCAAAGTGCGCCATTAGTAGTTAGAACTACTAATGGCGCACTGGAGACAGAGTGCGCCAGTAATTTTTTTTTTACTTTTTGGCGAACAAACTTATTCCCTCCCTCCCTTCCTCCCCACTCAGTACGCCCCCCGCCCCAACCGTACGCCGCCGCCGCGCCCCCGCGCCCCCACGCCCCCTCCGTCCCCTGGCGCCGCCGCCCCGACCC
>NW_025247903.1:0-2369 GCF_018294505.1 Triticum aestivum | reverse complement strand
GCAAATGAGTATCTGTTTCGGGTCGAGCAGTAACAAATCGAACTTGAGCAAGATGAAGGAACAGTAGTGGGACACGAGAATCTCAAAATATACATTTCCAAATATTACAAGCAACTTTTTGGGCCTCCGGTAGACAATGCGGTATCCCTAGATGAACTGGTGAAGGAGGATATACCTCAGCTCAGGACAGATGAAAATGAGATTTTGTCTGCTCCTTTTACCGAGAAAGAGGTTTTCGAAGCTATCTCTCAGATGAAGCCAAATAAAGCGCCAACACCAGATTGATTTCCTGTGGAATTCTATAATAAATGTTGGCACATTGTGAAGGATGACCTAATGCCCATGTTTCAGGACTTCTTTAATGGCCAACTGCAACTCTTTCATCTTAACTTTGGCACCATAACGTTGCTACCAAACAAAGAGGAAGCGATTCAAATTGAGCAATTCAGGCCAATATGCCTTCTAAATGTAAGTTTCAAGATCTTTACGAAAGTAGCCACTAATAGACTGACACAGATTGCCCATTTTGTGGTGTAACCTAGTCAGGCTGCTTTCATGCCCGGAAGACATATCCTGGAGGGGGTTGTTGTCTTGCACGAAACCTTACATGAAATCCACTCGAAGAAATTAGATGGACTGGGCGCCGCGTTGCATGGGCCATGACCTATCCCAGGATGGATCACTTTTACCCAATGCTAGTTATTTATATAGTTTCGAGCGATGGGGCTTGGAGCGGGGAAATTTTGGTCTCGCAGATCATCAATTGTCATCGTTCTCCATCCACAAGAACATGACAGGGAAGAATTCGTTCCCAAAAAGCACCCATCACCCACTCCCATGGCTCTCTTTCCCTCGACAACGGTGATTGTCCCTTGCAACACCAAAAACATAAACATGTATGGTACTCCACGAGGAAAGGACAGGATATTTTGGCCATACAATTTTGGTCCAGTATGTTCGGGGCGGGGGCCATCCTAATTGTTCTTCACCATTTGTGGCAGCTGGTTCTTTGGGACAGTTCATTTATAATCGGGGCAGCCTAATTGCATGTCTAATCTAAGTGTATATCTTTTTGTAATACAACTTTAAGTTACGAAAGTCTGGGCTCTTATGGTTTAAAACGAACGTGTTTCAGGACAAATATTGTATAAGACCAAAAGAATCTTTTTTAACAAATCCTCCAAAATGAATCAACAAAACGCAAAGCCCAAAATACGTCCAACATACACATAACTACTTGACTATACACACAGAAAATTGCTAGTAATAATTTCTTAACTATACATAAAGTACACATGTGCCTGCGAATGCAGAGATGCACTCAAGCCATGAGGCCGACAACGGCAAGCAAAACAGCAAGGCCAAACCCGGTGGCCTGCACATTGGTGGCAGTGGAGACAGGAGTCGGCGGGGGAGCATTGCTTGCACTTGGGCCGTTCGCCGGGGCGGGTGACGAAGAGGAGGAGCCTGGCATGACATCGATCTTAACCTTCATGCCGCCCGCGCAATGACCAGGGAAACCGCAGATGAAGTAGCGGGTACCAGTGGCGGTGAGGGTCACGACATCATTCCCGGAGTTGAAGGTGGTGACAGGGCTGGCGGTGCTGCAGGAGTCGTAGTCTGCCTTGCTGACCTCGAGGACGTCGTGTGCCTGAGGGGAGTACTTGAAGACGATTTGATCGCTCGTTTGGAAGTTCCTAGAGGATGCCCAAGTGTCGTAGTTGGTGCTAAGGTCCCATGCGCCGCCCCGCTCGCCCACGTTGTAGATCGCCGCTGACGCGGAGCTCAGGACTGCCATCGCAGCTACGACGAGAAGAATGGTTCTCATGGCAGCCATTGTGGTTGGAACTGCAAGAAGAGCTAGCAGAGGAGATTACCAGGCAGGTGCTGTATTGATCCTTGAGCAGAGAATGCGTTTGCTTCCCTAGATGGCTGTATTGGTTCCTATATATAGTACTCCAATGCAGCCTACACCCGGGTGGGATGGAGAAAAATGTGCGGTTGGTGGAAGCGTGGAATGGAGTGCGTGTACAGGTGGGAACACAAGCAAGCAGCTGGTACGTACTCGGTCAAAATAGACTGAGGATGTGAAGATCGGGCTGTGCTGTTCGCCTACTGACCTTTTCACGCGTTCCTTTGCTTTTTCTTCGGTATAGACGCGGTCTACAAGACATGACGTAGACCTATCACGATCCACATACCTTCTGACGTAGATCCAATTGTCCAAAGCATTATTTTGACAAAGCATTTTTTATTAGTGGATTCGATATATTTTTATTCAGACACTTGCTCACTATAATGTTATCCTATTATATATGTAAATTAATAGAGATAAACTAGTCATTAGTTCTACTCTAGTACAGAGGAAA
>NW_025247902.1:0-2369 GCF_018294505.1 Triticum aestivum | reverse complement strand
CTTTATTGATCAAGGTGGGGTTCTGTGACGCCTTTGTCTGGTTGTTGAACACAAATGAAGTACGCGAAGTTGCAGCTATGGCGAACTTTTAATCTAAACAAAACCCAAAGTCTAAACGATGCCCTAAGGGCTGTATATATGGAGGAAGAGGGGGGAATTTCGTGGCCCTTGGTGGAGGGGTCCGAAATCAACCCTATCTCTTGTTTCCCCACAAATACGGACTCTAAAAATAGCGTATACTTATGTATTTCGAAATTACATGGGCCTGGCCCAATAATAAGGTGACGCAGCACCTAAAATAGCCTCGGGATGAAATTTATGAAGTGGCATCTTGTATATTTCGTCCAAGGCTTCATGCACCCATTATGGTGGCTTCAAAGTCCTGAAATCATCACTTGTAACTCCGTTCTTGTTCCCATTGCGCATGCCATCATCTCCATGCTTGTTCTTGCTCCAATGTTCATCCTTCTCCAAGCTAGGCCCTTCATTTGTAAGCAAAACAAATGTATCCAATTTAGGCAGCATCATATTCTCATGAACATTAGAATCATTACCAAGAAACGAAAGTACCTGGTAATTTAGTTGGCGTGCACGAGCTCTAGTAATTGGTCCAGTATGTATAGCAGCAGGGGCTGTGGGTGTAACAATTGTATTGATGTCCTCATCATCTACAATATTCTCCAAAGTTGATTTGCGTAGTGGATACCATCAAATTCGTATGAAATTGGGAGATGAATGGAAAACAGCATTTAAAACTAAGTTTGGATTATATGAGTGGTTAGTCATGCCTTTTGGGTTAACTAATGCACCTAGTACTTTCATGAGATTAATGAACGAAGTTTTACGTGCTTTCATTGGACGATTTGTGGTAGTTTACTTTGATGACATATTGATTTATAGCAGATCTTTGGAGGAACATTTGGAATATTTACGTGCTGTTTTTATTGCTCTACGTGATGCACGTTTGTTTGGTAACCTTGGGAAGTGCATCTTTTGCACCGACCGAGTGTCTTTTCTTGGCTATGTTGTTACTCCACAGGGAATTGAAGTTGATAAAGCCAAGATTGAAGCTATTGAGAGTTGGTCGCAGCCCAAAACGGTCACACAAGTGAGGAGTTTTCTTGGCCGCGCTGGATTCTATAGGTGTTTTGTGAGAGATTTCAGCACCATTGCTGCACCTCTCAATGAGCATACAAAGAAGGATGTGCCTTTTGTTTGGGGTACCGCACAGGAAGAAGCCTTCACGGTGTTGAAAGATAAGTTGACACATGCTCCTTTACTCCAACTTCCCGATTTTAATAAGACTTTTGAGCTTGAATGTGATGCTAGCAGAGTTGGATTAGGAGGTGTGTTATTACAAGATGGCAAACCTGTTGCATACTTTTCTGAAAAATTGAGTGGGCCTAGTCTGAATTATTCTACTTATGATAAAGAATTATATGCTCTTGTTCGGACTTTAGAAACATGGCAACATTATTTATGGCCCAAAGAATTTGTTCCACATTCTAATCATGAATCTTTGAAACATATTAAAAGTCAAGCTAAACTGAATCGTAGACATGCTAAATGGGTTGAATTCATTGAGACTTTCCCTTATGTCACTAAACACAAGAAGGGTAAAGAAAATGTTATTGCAGATGCATTGTCTCGTCGCTATACTATGCTTTCACAACTTGACTTCAAAATATTTGGTTTTGAGACCATCAAAGATCAATATGTGCATGATGCTGATTTTAAAGATGTATTGCAGAATTGTAAAGAAGGAACAGCTTGGAACAAGTTCGTCGTTAATGATGGATTTGTGTTCCGTGCTAACAAGCTATACATTCCAGCTAGCTCCGTTCGTCTTTTGTTGTTGCAGGAGGCGCATGGAGGAGGATTAATGGGACACTTTGGCGTGAACAAGATGGAGGACGTACTTGCTACACATTTCTTTTAGCCAAAGATGAGACGGGATGTTGAGCGCTTTGTTGCTCGCTGCACTACATGTCAATAAGCTAAGTCACGACTCAATCCTCATGGTTTATATATGCCTTTGCCTGTACCTAGTGTTCCTTGGGAGGATATATCTATGGACTTTGTTTTAGGTTTACCTCGAACAAAGAAGGGGAGTGATAGAGGCGGGGTGTCCCGATCTTTCGATGAGATGATAACTATCGATTTGGTGGAGACGACTTTGACGATCCGACTACAAACGTGCACGACGTTGCGCCTTAGCAATCGCTAAACCAACTCCGAGAGGTTATTGACCACGCTGGAGCACGATCAACCTGACCACGAAGGTCTATTCCTGCAAGCAATCGAAGAACGAGCAAGAATATGATAAAGCAATCTGAATATTGCGAATATATATGAAGTATTGATAATGG
>NW_025247901.1:0-2369 GCF_018294505.1 Triticum aestivum | reverse complement strand
TTGCATGGATATTCTTGGCAGCATTATACCATCTCCCTAGTTTTCAGTCAATGGGGTTGGATTTGATGATGAATCATTCCCTGCTCCTCGCTATTTATGTTTCCTCTCTAGTTTTCTTTATCATCTTCCGCGTCATATTTCTTGGACTCTGGTATTTGGGTCTTGTTTCTCGCATAGCAGAGAAACAGCAAGTGATGCTTACTATAATCCAAAATTGTGCAGTAAGTTTTTTTGCATACATTGATTCAGGTATTACGTTCATCTTCTTTAGATACTTCTGAATTTTCTAAGATTTGCATTTCTGTAACATCACAGGTGATAAGTACAGCTTGCTGCGTGTTCTACAGTCACTGTGGTAGCAGAACTCTTTCGAGGGACAAATCCATTGATCGTAGAACTGCTAACTGGGTTGCATTTTCTCTGTGGAGAAAGCAAAATGAGGACAATACACTGATTTCAAAGCTATTGCGTATGCATAAGTTTAATGACCAGATTTGCCCATCCTGGTTTGCTCCGGTTCGCTCTGCCAGTGATTACCCACCTTCTGTTCGTGCTTGCATATCTCTTCTGTTTATTTACTGTTCTATTTTTATCTTGGTATGTTTGCTCCAATTAGCTTCCAATGGATCCGAACACTCCAACATCATTTCACCTGTCTACTCTTTCTGGGCTATATTCATTGGACTTTGCATGGCTAATTATGTCGTGGAGTGGTCAACTGGGTATGTCTACTGCCTGAACACATTCATCTGGTAGATAAGATTTATTTTTTATGTATTATAAACAAGTCAACAGATTAGTTTGCATTCTGTCATCTTAAGAGGGAACTTATGATGATGAAAAGGAAATGCAATATGTTCGTCATGGTTTCATCTAAGCAGAACTATAATATGGTTTTCAACATCCATGGCCCCTTAATAATGTGCCAATGGTTGTTGGCGAGCCTTGGGAAAAATCTAAAAGGTGTTGCATTAAGTTTATTACCTATATGTCACATGAATATGCTTTAGTGAATAACATGGTGCGACTGAGTAAGATATCCTCAGGTCATTATTACTAGGGTACTGAAGAGTTGGACATGATGATGACCACTTTGTTTGTCTTTTTTCACATATTTGTCTAGCAGATAAGAAAATAGGCCAGAAAAAGATGCCCAATATAACTGACTCATTCATTCTCCTTGTTTCCTTGAATTGTTGTACAGATGGGCTCTAACTCATCCTTTACCAATTTCGGAGTATGAGAATCTGAAGAAACTGTTGAAATCTGATTTTGAGGACACGGTTCGTCAGTATTCTGCGTATGTTCTTGATTTTAAGCTCTTATTATCCACTTGATCTTGTAAAAATGGCTGACTATTTGTCGATATATTCTGCAGGACCTCAACAGATTTGCTTAAAACTGTTTTCAACCTCATGATATCAGTCACACTTTTTGTTGGTCGATTTGACATGCGTATGATGCAGGTACATGCCTGTGATTTAAAGGCTTGATTCCTCATTTTGGTCTAGTTTTTTGCTTCCTTGCAGTCTTTCCTTGTCTCAGAATACCCTTCTTCCTAGAATTTCAGTCTTGTGCTCTAAATTGCTTTCACTGGTTGAGCCTATTGTTCTGTTAAAACATTGATATTTCTTTTCTAACCCAACCAGGCTGCTATGAACAAAGGTCCAGACGAATCTAAGAGCGGCGACCTTTTATACGATCATCTTGATGGAAAAGACGAACTTTCATTTGACATCATTGCAGATGCCGGCGATTGTGGCAACTCTACATATGCCATAGCACCCTTACTTGCTCAACGTTCTTTAGTCGTAAAATCTGATGATTCCAGGCTTATATTTCCCGGTGGAGAACTACTACTTATTGGTGGAAACCTCGTGTATGCTGCATACTTTGATCGTTTACACCATTTGAAGTTTTCAGTTCATGTTTGCTGATTAATGACTAGTAAATGTTTTGCTTGTCATATGCTAATTTATGAGAAAAGTGATTCTACCATGCATGGGAGAGCCTTCCATCTTTGTTAGAGATTCGTGCACCAATGCCTTGAGTATTTAAACTTTTAAAGTCATCTGGCAACAAATGCTACTGCAAAGTACTCCCTCCGTCCCATAATATAAGAGCGTTTTTGACAACGCTCTTATATTATGAGACGGAGGGCGTACTATGCTAGGTGGATGCACTCCATTCCTCTCTCCCAACTACTAGTTCTCTCTCCTGCACACTAGTACATGTAATTTATTTTCATTCTTAAACTTCAAACAACCATATATTTTAAAATAAGTAGAGGATAAATCCGTGGATGATTTCTTTGAAACAAGGGCAATATTTAATATGTTTTAGCAATTTTGAATTTTGAGTTTTTGAAA
>NW_025247900.1:0-2369 GCF_018294505.1 Triticum aestivum | reverse complement strand
CAAAACGACAAAACTATGTTAAACTTGGTCATAGTAGAGCTACCCAGATGCGCCATGTCTCGTCATTCAGTCTCTATCATTTGTTTGCCGAGTTACTGTGTTCTGCACTTGGCAAAGTTTTTTGCAGTTGTCTAGTAAGTGCACGTGGAAAAGAACACAGCAAAATAAACATTGCTGGCAGGCATGCAGCATAGTCGTGTTTTCTCAGTGCTGCCGTGTTTTTTTTGGCCTTTGCCGAGTGCATTTGGCATTCATCAAAATTGGGAATTCCAGTAGTGAGCATGTCCTGTGCCTAATATATATTGTCCATGCATAGAAATAAAAAAGAGTATGTAAATATACTTAAAATACTCTTTGCAACATATGTGAGGAAAAATGTATATATTATATCGACCGGATTTTCTTCAAGTGTCTATTGACTAATAGAATTGTGAAGATCATTAAAATTTATATCTGTACATGAGTAGCAAAAAAAATCTTCACTGTGTCGAGAAAATTAGCACAAAAGTAATGGTTATCCAACATAAAGGGACAATATATATTAGAGGAGCAAAAGAGGGACAAATGGTCTTGAAAAGCCATAAGTTTCGAACCATAAGTTTCGACATACATGTACCTAATCCAACAACTCAGCAGACTTGTTTTAATCCTTTGTGAATTTATTAAGTTGGAAGAAATAAAATCCATAGGCTAAGCAATTACGCAGTTGGGTACATATTTATAGAAGTCTGAATAATATAATGTCCGGAAGTAGCAGGAGCATCAGTTCACATATGTCGGGGAAGTTATTTTAACAATCTCAAAGGACAATAGGCATAAAATAACCGTAGGTATTTAGCCTCATTGACAAATTGGTCAAGAAATTAAGAAGACAAACTGAACATACACATGTTTTAGCTAATTTTTTAAAAATAATACATTCTTTTTATTAATTTTCATAAATATTACGTGGGATAAAAAAAATTCAAAAATAATACACCATCGGTCCGCTGCAGGCCAACTGGGCCTAGTCGGCCCACAGCAGGCCGATTGGATTCCAGTCGGCCTACAGCTGGCCGACTGGCCCCTGTCGGCCCACTGAGGGCTGATTGCGTCCTATTGGCCCACTGTGGGCCGACTGGAGCTAATTGGCTCGCTGTGGGCTAATTGTTTTTGCAAAAAAAGTAGGCATAAAAATATATGTTTAAAAAATGTTAACCATGTAATTAAAAAATGTTAAACGTGTATAAAAAATATTCCTGATGTATAAAAAATGTACAATATATATGCAAAAAAGTTGACTAAAAATATGTTTTAAAATGTGTTAAGCATGTATTTAAAAATTGTTAAATGTGTGTATAAAAATGTTTCTTATTTATACAAAAAATATAGAATGTGTATGAAAAAAAGTTGACACCAAAAAAATATGTTTGAAAAAAATGTTAATCATGTATTTGAAAAAATGATCCTTATCTATACAAAAAATATAGAATGTGTATGAAAAAAGTTGACATCAAAAAAATATGTTTGAAAAAAATGTTAATCATGTATTTGAAAAAATGTTCAACGAGTACACAAAAATGTTTCATGTATTGGAATGAAAGGTTAAACGTGTATAAAAAAATGTTCCAGCTCCGGATCCGGTATGGGAGCATCACAGACCTAAGTATGGTTGGTTGCACTTTTTGTATGGAACTGGAACATTCTTTTCAAACATATTTTTTGGTCCGGTTCCACACGATGGAGACTCATCCAAGCTGAAGCGGCATAAATTAGGGATAGCGTGTCCCAGCATGTTGTTCATCCGGCGGTGCGCACTGAAGACACAACCATGCTTCATGAACGACAAGCCTTCTGTGTCGTGCACGAAAGGTGGCATCCACTTCACAATGGGGTAGTTGTCCCCGATGAAAAGCGAGTACTCTCCAAGACTGTTCCTCGGCACCGACGTAGCATCACGGGGGTCGAACTCGGCGCCGTTCATCTGGTACACGCGGCATCCCGGATCTGGACACATGGTGACGTACATAGTCAAGGTCCATGCATAATAATGTTGTGCTCAAATATGGCGGTCAGTAATACTGTGCAGCAAATAGTACTACTCCGGTATAGAGGAAGTAAAATAACCGACTTATTATATATAGCCACTCTTGGCTACATGGATGAGATAGTAAGACATGGAAAAACAAAAATGGTGGCAGCTAGTGGGTTCAAGTCTTCAAGGACCTAGCTAGCTATACGCGTCCTCCAAGGTAAAAAGTACTCCTGCTAGTACTACAAAGTATACTACTAGTACAACAATGAAAGAGAAGGCGAGAGGGTTAAAAAATGGAATACCTAGGTAGATGGTAACGGTCTGATCATGGTAGATTGTGTGACCATGTTGCACA
>NW_025247899.1:0-2369 GCF_018294505.1 Triticum aestivum | reverse complement strand
GTGAACATGCTGGCACGCTTTATTTCTTCCTGGAATCTGCAATTTTCATGTGTTTTTTGTTAAACTATTGTGCGCTCTTTTTTTGTACCACCTTATGTTGTCATGGAAATAGAAATACATTTTGTTTGAACATGGCAAATATAGTACATTGAACATGTCAAATATAGAAAATTGAACATGGCAAATGCAGTACATTAGACATGGCAAATGTAGTACACCAGACATGGCAACTGCAGTACATTTTCAACTGGACATCGTCATTCCTACACCAACATTCCCCAATGGAAGCACATTGCATAAAGCATGGCAACTGCATTTTTATTAAACATGGCATCTACAGTTGAGTAAACATGGCAATTGCATTTCAACAAACATGGCAGTTGCATTTTAGTAAACTTGGCAACTGCATTTCAGCATAAGTGTCAACAATATAACATTTTTCAGTTGACATTGGCATTTGCATACCAACATGCCCCAAGGGAAGCACAGTGCATTAAACATGGCCACTGCACTTCATTGAACATTGAAAATGCATCTAAGCAAGCATGGAAAACAGAATTTTCATTGAACATGGCAACTGCAGCTGATTAAGCATGTCAAACAGTATTTCATTAAACATGGCAACTGCATATCATGGCAACTGCATTGCATTCTATAAGGCACCTACTGCCTTAGTGCTTTTTGTGCAAATAATATGGTAACGCAACTGACTTACTTGTTAAAGATCTTGTTTGTGTATATCTTGCTCATTTGCCTCTCAATCGGTAAGTACGTTAGCAATCTCGGCTGCTTTAGCGTGGTGGTAGCTTCTTGCTGTAGCTCAGATCCCAGAATTTTTTGTTGCAAAGCTGTGTACTGCTTGGCAAACTGTAGCAATGAGTTGCCAGGGCTCACGTACCGCTTCAAAACAGCATTGAACCCCTCGCTGCGCTGCGTAGTCTGCAGAAAGGGGAAGAAGCACTGCATGAAGTAGGCCGGCACCCAGTACATTCGCTTCTCCCACATGCTAGCAAGCGTCTCGTTGTCTTGGACTTGATATGTTTCAATCATGGCCATCCAGCTCCTTCCAAACGCCTCCACCGTCAAGCTGTGGTCCACGCACAGCTCGAATGCCTTGTGGAGCTCTGGACGGTCAGCAAAGAATGGTTCTAGCGTCTCCTCAGCCTTCTTTATAATGTGCCACCTGCAGTGCATGTGCACTGCTAACGGAAAGACCCCCTCTATGCCTGCACGCATGCTGAAATCCTGGTCTGTTATTATGTTCATCGGAGCAAGTCCATCCATGCACTCCAAGAAGGTCTTGAATAGCCAAACGTACCCTTCCATGTCTTCATTCCAAACGAGCCCGCAGCCGAACTGCAATGACTGATTGTGGTTATTTATTCCTATGAACGGAGCGCATGGCATCTTGTACATATTGGTGAGGTACGTCGTGTCGAATGAAATGCAATCTCGGAAATGTTTGTAGGCTCTCCTTGCAGCACCATCCACCCAATACATGTTCCTAACATGGTCCTCATCGTCCAACCTTATCCTGTAGAAGAAATCTGGATCTTCCTTCTCTTTCGCATCGAAGTAGGCCATTGTGGCCTCTATGTTAGCCAACTTGCTCTCTCTACGGTATTTGGCTTGTAGTTTTGTGACGTCAGTTGGTATGTATGACATGCTACTCAGAGTCCCCTTTTTGTTGTGGATGAGCGATAGTATCTGGACCATTCTCGATGGACCGATGTTACAATCATGTAGCAGCTTTACGAATTGCCTTTCGACGGGGGTGAACCCTCTGTCGGCTGTCAGAAATTTTACCAGGTCGAACTTCTTTATGAGTTTGTGGTTGTGCTCGTCAAAATATTCAGTAACCACCCACTGTGTACCATCTACGTTTAGCTTACACCGGACAGGGCATTCAGTCTTGAGAATGATACCTCTCTTTCGTTCCGGAACAACAGGCGCAACACCTTTCCCCTTCTTGTTCCTCCGTGCCTTGTGGCACCTCATCTCACCTCTGCTGTACTCGTTAGTTTTCTTAATTTTTCTATGGTATTCGGTGTTGACTGCAAATCCATGGAACTTTGCATATGTCTGGTAGAATTCCTTTGCTTCTTCGAACGATTCAAATCTCTGCCCAACGTACGGTGGCTGAGGTACCACGATCTCTGATTGCCCACCATCTTCATCCCCTTGTGCGTCGTCGTCAGTTTCACCATTCACTTCAGTATCGGCGGCAGTTCCATCTACTTGAGTGTTGCCAGTGCTTGTGTTCAAAGGGGTGCTTGTCGGCATTGCTGGAATGATTGCCATTTCCGACTCCGACTCGAAATTGTTTGCGGCATGATTGTCTGCTGGCTGGTGGAACGCGTCTTCCGTGC
>NW_025247898.1:0-2369 GCF_018294505.1 Triticum aestivum | reverse complement strand
CTGTCAGTAGTGTTGCCAACGTGTCTAATAAGTCAGACAAAACCTGAGCAGGCGGGCGCGCATGGCCTCCTGCCCCGGCTGCCATTGCCTCTACTGACCCGGAAATCATTGCTGCTGTTGTTGAGGAATTCTGCACTGACTGTGTACCGGCCATAAATATTGCAACCCGGTTCGGCGGCTCATAAGGGTCCGGAATACTGTCGCCATCGGAACAGCCCCCAAGCCTGCCATCTTGTAATTGGTACAACGAAGTAGTCTTGCCCGTGGATGACTCACGATCAAAATAAATGGTCATCTCACCGCCAGACATGGATCCTTCCAACTCAGCCCCCTGGATAAATCCAACAAAGGCACGCTTCACAGTGGGTTGAACTCGGGCGGGTCGTGCACACTGAGCCGACTCGACAATGTCGGTGCAGATGTCCGGCTCAAGGCACGGCTCACCGATCTTGCCGATGAAGACATGGATTCCACCGAAGGGGACCCCGGTACCCGTACTCAACTGAGCCGGCCTCGGGGCCCCAGCCTGCATCGTCGATGTAGAGCTTCTCGCGACTACTCTTGGTCATCCGGCCCATAGCGTATCCCTTGATCCCTTCGAAGATACCCTGTAAGAACTCGAAACCACCATGGACTGGACCCACGGTGGGTGCCAGCTGTCGTGGAATAGTCATGCCAAATGTCCTAGTGTGAGGACTTAGTCGTGGAGCCATCACTAGGTTAGCTTAGAGGGGTTAAACGGGACAAAGGACACAGGAGTTTATACTAGTTCGGCCCCTTGCGGTGAAGGTAAAGGCCTAATCCAGTTTGAGGTGGTATTGCTTAGGTTTCGATTCTAGGGAGCGATTATGCTTGACCTAGTTCTCGATTTGTTGACTGTCCTCCTAACTCGCCTTCAGGTCGTCCCTTTATATACTCAGGTTGACGCCCGGTGGCTTTCAGAGTCCCTAGCCGGATCATAAACGTGTCCAGCCCAGTGACTTACTTACAATTGCCTTATAATACAAGTCACACACACATGGCGATTTACACCTACGGACCTTAAGCCGCCTTTGTGGCTTGGGCTCTTCATAAGTCATCCTCATGAACCGCCATCTCCGATTCCTTCATGGGCTTTGTCTTGTGAGGCGCCATGAGTATAACCCGGCCCTTCCTGGGCGGGTTAACTCAATAGCTATATCCCCAACACTCCTCCACTCGTCGACGCTGATATCCTCATCCTTGCCGCTCACGTCGACGCCCTCCGCGCCGCCGTCCCCCTCCCCCCCGCCTTCGACCTCATCATCGGAGGAGAGCGCAATAACCACGCCGCCCTCCACGCCGGCAAAGATCGCCCGCTCCGCCTCCACGAGCTCAGGGTGCTGCCGGCGGAGCTCTTGCATGTAGGCCTCGTCGGCTTCCTCGGCCTCGAGGCTCTCCCATGCCTCGCGGTCCTCCCGCGCCATAGCCGGGCTCAACACCCCTGGCTCCAGCGGAACGAGGTCACCGGATGTGTGCCGAAGGGGAAATTGAGCCTAGCTGCCTCACCGTGGTAGCGGACCTGCCAGTAGTCATACCTCATGGCCGCGAACTTGGCTGTGTGGAAGCTACCGAGCCACCGATGGGTGTGGGTCTCCTGATCCATAATCTCGGCGACCCCCATTCCCTACCGCTGCTATCGGACCCCGAGGTAGGAACTCGTCGACTGCCGGGCCCGAGGGAGGACGGGGAAGTCCTCGAGCCGGCATAGGGGCACGGCGGCGGGCAGATCGGACGACCAAGGATGGCGGATCGATAAATAGCTTGCGGAGGACGACGACGACACCTTGGCGGCCACCTCGCCGGTGTCGGGAGAAGAGGCCGTGATAAACCTCTTTTTGGCCGTTGGCTCCTCGAGCTCCCCGGTACACAGGCAGAGGTTGAGGATGGAGGCGGTGGCGATGGCGGCGACCTACCAATGGTTTCGAGCGAGGGAGGGGTGGTGTGTGTCTGTGTGAGCGGAGGTTTTGGGGAGTGTGTGGTGTGTGTGGAGGGGGGGCAAGGTGGTGTTTGAGGATACCGTGGTAACTGAAAATTTTTCTAGGCGGGAGTAACAAGGCGGGGCTACTGAAAATTTGGATCAAGGGTGAGCTTATATTTTTGAGATTGCGAGGGATGCAGAGGCGGGAGTAAAATGCCGGGGCAACTAAAAATTTGAATCAAGGGCGAGCAGATATTTTTGAGATTGCGAGGGATGCAGAGGCGGGAGTAACAAGGCAGGGCAACTGAAAATTTGAATCAAGGGCGAGCAGATATTTTTGAGATGGCGAGGGATGTAGAGGTGGGAGTAAAATGCCGGGGCTACTGAAAATTTTAATCAAGGTACTGAAGCAGAGAGGGAGTAACAGACA
>NW_025247897.1:0-2369 GCF_018294505.1 Triticum aestivum | reverse complement strand
GGCTCAAAAACGCCGGCGCAACATATCAGTGCATGATTCAGACATGTCTCGCAAACCAGATCGGCAAAACAGTAGGGGCATACGTGGATGATGTGGTCGTAAAATCAAGACATGTCGAATCTCTAGTAGACGACTTGAGGCTTACATTTGACAACCTCCGAGCATATGACATCAAGCTAAATCCGGAAAAATGCGTTTTCAGCGTTCCAGCCGGAAAGCTCTTGGGCTTCATCGTATCCGGTAGAGGAATCGAAGCAAATCCAGCCAAGATCCGAGCTTTGTCACAATTGGATATCCCAAAGGACCTCAAACAAATACAAAAATTTACCGGATGCGTGGCGGCTCTAAGCCGCTTTATCTCCTGGTTGGGAGAAAAGGCGCTACCCCTCTATCGCCTCCTTCGGCGCACCGAACACTTCGAGTGGACGGATGCCGCCAGGGCCGGACTCGAGGAAATAAAATCCATATTGGCAACAAACCCCGTCCTGGCCGCGCCAAACATCGGCGAACCAATGCTATTGTACATTGCAGCAACCCATCAAGTTGTCAGCGCAGTACTCGTCGTCTAATGGGAAACGGACAGACACAAATTCCCCCTTCAAAAGCCGGTTTACTATGTGTCCACTGTCCTCACCCCATGCAAATCACGGTACCCCCATTATCAAAAGATTGCATATGCGGTATTCATGGCATCCCGGAAGCTACGACACTACTTTCAAGAATGTTCAATCACAGTAGCATCGGAAGTACCACTCAACGATATTATAAACAACCATGACACGACGGGCCGGATTGCAAAATGGGCCATCGAGCTCCTCCTGTTCGACATAACTTATAGGCTAGGGCGAGCTATCAAGTCGCAAGTTTTGGCCGACTTCGTCGGAGAATGGACGGAGGCCGAACTCCCTAAAGAGTACGGCACATATTCAAACTGGATCATGCACTTCGATGTTTCCAAAATGTTGGCCGGACTTGGGGCCGGCGTCGTTTTGACGTCCCCCACAGGAGACACAGTTCAATATGTACTCCAAATTATGTACACGGACTCCAACAATGCAGCCGAATACGAGGCCCTTTTACATGGTCTCCGGATGGCAGTATCCGTGGGCATTCAATGCCTAGAGGTGCCAAGGATCCAAAAATGGCAGCTTACCGCAATGTCGTCCTCAAAATGTCAGCTCGGTTTGAGGGGCTCGAATTTCACCATATAGCCCGAGAAAACAATCAGGCGGCAAATGTCCTGGCACGCATCGGTGCAAAACGTGATGCGATCCCCCCCAACATCTTCCTGGAAAGGTTGTTCAAGCCATCCGTAGTATGGGAAGGGGAACATGGCAATATTAGCCTGGACCCAAACACACTGTCCGACGCCGAACAATCTGACATAATCGGAGGCTCTGCCAATGAAATCACAACCGCAGCCCACGTACTAATGGCCGTTATCGCCCCGTGGACATAGCCATTCCTAGCCTAACTTACTAGGCAGGAACTCCCAGAGGACCAAAACAAGGCACGCTGTATAGTGCGGCGATCTAAAGCCTATAAAGTCCATGAGGGAGAACTTTACAAGAAAAGCACTACCGGAGTCCTTCAAAGGTGCATCTCCGAAGAGGAAGGGCGGAACCTGCTGGCTGAAATTCATGCCGGACTCGGTGGCCATCACGCCACAGCCCAGTCCCTTGTAAGCAAGGCTTTCTGTACAGGCTTTTATTGGCCGACGGCCCGGGCGGACGCTCAGGACTTGGTCCAACGATGCGCCGGTTGCCAGTTTTTTGCAAACCAAAGCCATATGCCACCCACCGCCCTCCAAACTATCCCCATCACTTGGCCTTTCGCAGTCTGGGGGCTTGACATGGTGGGACCCCTTAAAGGCGGAACCCACAAGAAAAAATACTTACTGGTCATGGCGGATAAGTTCACCAAATGGATAGAAGCCAAGCCTGTTAAGACGGCCGAATCCGGACCTGTGATAGACTTTATATCCGGGGTCGTACACCGTTATGGCATCCCCCACAGCATCATCACCGATAACGGCACGAACTTTACGGCTGATGAGGTAAAACTCTGGTGCAAAAACATGGGCATCAAGCTCGATTATGCTTCCGTCTATCACCCAGCAACTAACGGTCAGGTCGAACATGCAAATGGTCTCATCATGAGCGGCATCAAACCCAGATTAGTGCGGTCCCTCAAGTAATCTAACATGCACTGGGTAGAGGAGCTCGACTCCGTACTCTGGGGGCTGTGGACCATGCCGAATCGCACCACCGGATACACACCATTTTTTATGGTGTACGCCGCAGAGGCAGTCTTGCCCTGCGACATAATTCATGACTCACCTCGAGTGCGCATGTACGAAGAAAGGGAAG
>NW_025247896.1:0-2369 GCF_018294505.1 Triticum aestivum | reverse complement strand
TTGCGACAGTTCGCTGTTTCAAAACATCACGTGATGATCGGGTGTTTTATTCAGACGTTCAAATACAACGGGTGTTGACGAGCCTAGCATGTACAGACATGGCCTCGGAACACACGCGAAACACTTAGGGTTAACTTGACGAGCTTAGCATGTACAGACATGGCCTCGGAACACGGAGACCGAAAGGTCGAACATGAGTCGTATAGAAGATACGATCAACATGAAGATGTTCACCGATGATGACTAGTCCGTCTCACATGATGATCGGACACGGCCTAGTTTGACTCGGATCATGTAATCACTTAGATGACTAGAGGGATGTCTATCTGAGTGGGAGTTCATAAGATGAACTTAATTATCCTGAACATAGTCAAAAGGTTTTTGCAAATTATGTCGTAGCTCATGCTATAGTTCTACTGTTTAGATATGTTCCTAGAGAAAAATTAGTTGAAAGTTGATAGTAGCAATTATGCGGACTAGGTCCGTAAACTGAGGATTGTCCTCATTGCTTCATAGAAGGATTATGTCCTTAATGCACCGCTCAGTGTGCTGAACCTCGAACGTTGTCTGTGGTTGTTGCGAACATCTGACATACACGTTTTGATAACTACGTGATAGTTCAGTTAAACGGTTTAGAGTTGAGGCACCAAAGACGTTTTTGAGACATCGCGAAACATATGAGATGTTTTGAGGGCTGAAATTGGGATTTCAGGCTCGTGCCCATGTCAAGAGGTATAAGACCTCCGATGACTTTCTTAACCTGCAAACTAAGGAGAAAAGCTCAATTGTTGAGCTTGTGCTCAGATTGTCTGAGTACAACAATCATTTGAATCGAGTGGGAGTTGATCTTCCAGATAAGACAGTGATGGTTCTCCAAAGTCATTGCCACCAAGCTGTTAGAGCTTCGTGATGAACTATAACATATCAGGGATAGATATGATGATCCTTGAGGTATTCGCGATGTTTGACACCGCGAAAGTAGAAATCAAGAAGGAGCATCAATTGTTGATGGTTGGTGAAACCACTAGTTTCAAGAAGGGCAAGGGAAAGAAGGGATACTTCATGAAACGGCAAATCAGCTGCTGCTCTAGTAAAGAAACCCAAGGTAAAACCCAAACCCGAGACTAAGTGCTTCTGTAATAAAGGGAACAACCACTAGAGCAGAATTACCCTAGATACTTGGTAGATAAGAAGGCTGGCAAGGTCAATAGAAGTATATTGGATATACATTGTGTTAATGTGTACTTTGCTAGTACTCCTAGTAGCACCAGGGTATTAGATACCGGTTCGGTTGCTAAGTGTTAGTAACTCGAAATAAAAGCTACGGAATAAAACGGAGACTAGCTAAAGGTGAGCTGACGATACGTGTTGGTAGTGTTTCCAAGTTTGATGTGATCTAACATCGCACGCTCCCTCTACCATCAAGATTAGTATTAAACCTGAATAAGTGCTCTTGCACCTAAAGGAATGGTTTATTGAATTTTGATCGTAGGGATACACATTTTCATGCCAAAAGATATAAGATAGTAATGATAGTACCACTTACTTGTGGCACTGCCATGTAAGTCATAATGGTATAAAACGCATGAAGAAGCTCCATGTTGATGGATCTTTGGACTCACTCGTTTTTGAAAAGTTTGAGACATGCGAACCATGTCTATTGGTGTATATGCATGAAGAAACTCCATGCAAATGGACCGTTTTGACTCACTTGATTTTGAATCACTTGGGACATGCAAATCATACCACACGGGCAAGATGACTGAAAAGCCTCGTTTTCAGTAAGATGGAACAAGATAGCAACTTGTTGGAAGTAACACATTTTGATGTGTGCAGTCCAATGAGTGCTGAGGCATGCAGTGAATATCGTTATGTTCTTACTTCACAGATGATTCGAGTAGATGTTGAGTATATTTACTTGATGAATCACGAGTCTGGATTATTGAAAGGTTCAAGTAATTTTAGTGTGAAGTTGAAAGATCATCGTGACAAGAGGATAAAAGATCTATGATATGATCATAGAGATGAATATCTGAATCACGAGTTTGGCACAGAATTAAGACATTGTGGAAATTGTTTCACAACTGATATAGCCTGGAACACCATAGTGTGATGGTGTGTCCAAACGTCAAAGTTGCACCCTATTGGATATGGTGCATACCATGATGTCTCTTATCGAAGTACCACTATAGTTTATGGGTTAGGCATTAGAGACAACCACATTCACTTTAAATAGGGCACCACGTAATTCCGTTGAGATGACACCGTATGAATTATGGTTTAGAGAAACCTAAGCTGTCATTTCTTAAAAGTTTGGGGCTGCGACGCTTATGTGAAAAAGTTTCAGGCTGATAAGCTCGAACCCAAAG
>NW_025247895.1:0-2370 GCF_018294505.1 Triticum aestivum | reverse complement strand
TAGTCACCTATGTTAGAGTATATTGACTTAGGAGTCAAGTGAGAACACTTGATCATAGGTCATACTCATCGTTTAAGCTCAAAATGGGGTTACCATTTTTCGTTTAAGCATCTTGATGTATTCACATCTTGTTGAGTTGCTTTGACTCATGTCTTGGAGTAAAGCTTCTCTAAGATGGAATAACATACCTTGGGTGGTGGTGTGGTTCTTTCTCATGTAGTTGAACTTGTGTGGGTGCTCAAGGTTGATGTAGCTCATCAAGAGTTGAGAGCACCACTTGGAGTTTGAGTTCATCTACCTACATGGGTTAGTTCTTGCAAGGAAGAGCACTTGTGTATCCAAAAAATGACAATCATGAAGGTCAACATAGAATTTGTCAAAGGATATGTTTGAATGGTTTTGTGCTTCCTTATCTTCAACCACCATTGTGTAGAGTCTTGATGATGTAGAGATTGCTCAAGATGTGAGTGAGTCGCAATCTCATGGAATTAGATTCAACCAAGCACCTACATGGGTTAGACAACATGCAAGGTGCAAATATATCCAAGACATAAGATAGTTATCATAAGAGATATATCATGGATTAGTCATAAGCTCATGTCTTGCATGTATCCAATGGAGTTTCTACTCCAAGTTCGAAGCATCAATGATGTTCAATTCTCCTCTCAACCTGCAAAACACTTTCTCATCAAGAGGTTTAGTAAATATATACGCTAATTGCTTATCGGTGCGAACATGCTTAAGATCAATGTCACCCTTAGCAACATGATCTTGAATGAAATGGTGACGAACTTCAATATGCTTAGTTCGAGAATGTTGTACAGGATTATGACCAATTTTGATAGCACTTTCATTGTCACAAAGCAGTGGAACATGTTTCACATAAATCCCATAATCTTTAAGAGTTTGGGTCATCCAAAGTAATTGAGCACAACATGAACCAGCGGCAATGTATTCCGCTTCGGCGGTGGATAAGGATACCGAGTTTTGTTTCTTGGAAGACCAAAACACAAGAGATCTACCAAGAAATTGACAAGTACCCGAAGTGGACTTTCTATCAACCTTATCTCCAGCATAATCCGAGTCGGAATAGCCAACGAGATCAAAAGAAGATCTCTTAGGATACCAAATGCCAAAGTTTGGTGTATGAATTAAGTATCTCACCATCCTTTTCACAGCCTTAAGATGACATTCTTTAGGAGCAGCTTGATATCGTGCACACATGCACACACTTAGCATAATATCGGGACGTGAAGCACATAGGTATAACAATGAACCAATCATAGAGCGATAAACCTTTTGATCAACCGGTTCACCATCTTTGGTTAAATCATTATGTCCACTAGTAGGCATGGGTGTAGACATACCTTTGCATTCTTGCATATTGAACTTCTTGAATAAGTCCTTGGTGTACTTTGTTTGAGAGACAAATGTACCTTCCTTAGTTTGCTTGATTTGCAAACCGAGAAAGAATTTGAGTTCACTCATCATAGACATCTCAAACTTCTCTGACATTAGCTTTCCAAAATTTTCACTAAGGAGAGGGTTAGTTGAACCAAATATGATATCATCAACATAAATTTGGCATACAAATAGTTCTCCATTAACCCTTTTAGTAAAAAGAGTAGAATCAATTTTACCAATTTCAAAACCACTTGTAGTAAGGAACTTGGTCAAGCATTTATACCATGCTCTAGGAGCTTGTTTAAGACCATAAAGAGCTTTGTGAAGTTTGTAAACATGATTTGGTTTCTTAGGATTGATAAAACCGGGAGGTTGTTTGACATAAACTTCCTCCTCTATTTCACCATTTAGAAAAGCACTTTTAATGTCCATTTGGTACAAGGTGATATTATGGTGATTAGCATAGGCAAGTAAGATGCGAATGGACTCAAGTCTAGCAACAGGAGCATATGTCTCACCATAGTCCATACCTTCGACTTGTGTGTATCCTTGGGCGACGAGACGTGCTTTGTTGCGAACCACTTGTCGATCTTCATCTTGCTTGTTGTGAAACACCCATTTGGTACCAATGATGTTGTGGTTGTTGTCGGGCTTCTCAACTAATGTCCAAACTTGGTTTCTCTCAAAGTTGTGTAGCTCTTCATGCATAGCGTTTATCCAATCCGGATCTTCCAATGCTTCTTCAACCTTCATAGGTTCAATGCTAGAGATGAATGAATAGTTTTCACAAAAGTTAGCTAAACAAGTTTTTGAGCGAGTGATTCTCCCGGTTTGTATATCATTGAGGATTTGCTCGACGGGATGATCTTTGGCAATTCTTGCTCGAACTCGTGAGAGCTTTTGCTTGGGTCTTCGTTGAACATCTTCTTCATCTTGTTCTTCTTCTTGGCCTTCTTCATTGTTGAC
>NW_025247894.1:0-2370 GCF_018294505.1 Triticum aestivum | reverse complement strand
GCCTTAGTGACCTTGGTCCGCAGATCATGGACTATCTCATGCAAGCAAAGTACCCCATCCAAAATAAATCTCCCTTTTATGAACGCAGATTGAAAAGGACTAATGACATGATGGGAGATCGGGGAAACCCTAGTAGCCAAAGCCTTAGCCGGAATCTTCGCAAAGTTATTAATTAAAGCAATGGGCCTAAACTGGGAAATCAAGTCAGCACCTTTGATCTTAGGAATGAGAGTGAGAACCGCATAATTCAGTCTAGAGATGTCAACCGTACCCAACCAGAAGCCTTGTGTAATAGCTTGAATGAGGCCTTTTAACTGAGGCCAGAATTGCCGAAAGAAGGGAATAGAGAATCCATCAGGCCCTGAAGCCGCATTAGAATTGGTCGATCGTATCACTTCAAAGATTTCCTCTTCAGAGGGGGGAATCATCAAACTCTCATGTTCAGAGCTCGACACCTGTTCGAGGGGGGGCCAGAAGGACGGAGCCAGCCTAAATCCCGAGTCAGGTTTAGCAGATGGAGGTTATAGAAGAAGTGGACCATGTGATGCATAATCACGGACTGATCAGAAACCCTGACGCCCTCGATAAGGAGACTATCAATCAGGCATGTCCTACTTCTACCATTCGCAATGGCAAAGAAATAAGACGTGGGTGAGTCACCCTTTAAGGTCCAGTTAATAGTGCCACTTTTCTTCCAGTAAACTTCCTCCTGACGATGAATACCCAAAAGAGCCTCCTCAAGGCCGTAGCGGATCTGCATTCGGCCGCGGAGAGCCCATGGTTATCCGCACGAGTATCAAGCACCTCAATTTGGGCAGCCAACCTAGCTTTGTCCCGCCTAGACTCAGCATAATGGTTTTTAGACCAACCTCTAAGGAATCTACGGAGAAAATAAGAGCATTGATGCCAGTCGTCCATCGGGCCAAAGGATCGGCGGTTAGAAGACAGGAAGATCGAAATCTTTTGCGCAATTAGGTCTGCGAAACCCTCCACTTGGAGCCACGAAGCATCGAACTGAAACCTCAGAAAGCCAACCGATCGCGTACCATCATCAAGAATCAGGGGGGAGTGATCAGATCCTACTATAGCTAGGGCTCTGAGGCTGACACGAGGGAACAACGAATCCCAACTAGGACACACGAAAACCCGATCAAGAACAGAACGGATGGGAGAGGTTTGGTGATTCGTCCAGGTGAAACGGGCCCCAGCCCTAGGGATTTCGCGGATAGCCGTGTCCGTAATGAAAGCATTGAAAGCATCGGCCAGGGGCCACGAAAAATTAGTTGAACTTTTGTCCGACGGATATTGCATCAAGTTGAAATCGCCTCCAATCAAAAGTGGTAGCTGACATGACTCAATTTTATTACTAAGTTCATCCAGAAAGATATAAGACATAGAATGGTCAGCCGGACCATAGACCACCATGATTTCAATTAAGGAATTAAGGGATCGAATAGAAACCACCGTGCTAGCCCCAAAAATGCCATGATCAAAAGCGACAAAATCAAAAACATCTTTTTTGGTGCCAAGAAGAATACCACCCGAGTGACCAGACAATTCCAATTAAATCTATCTATCCCAGCAACGACCGAGAGTTCACTAGGGGAGAAGGAGGGTTTGAGAGTCTCGACAAGGCCAATAAAATCAACATTTTCAGAACGAACCAAATCTTTAAGCTGGTCCCTGCGCCCCCTAGCGCCAAAACCTCTAATGTTCCAAAAAAAAGAGCCTTCATCGGAAAGAGAGGTTTTTGATTCTAAGACTCGACCTGCTCGAGGCCTTGCAGGATTTAGCACGTTTCCCAACCCCGCATTTAGTTACAGCCGGGGAAGCTTGACTCCTACCATCTCCCCCCTCAACCCCACCGGCCACAACTAGTGGGGCACACGATCCCCCCCCCCAGCCTCCTTGGATTTTGCAATGTCGGCCTGAGCTAATTCATTAGCCCTAATAACACCAAGTAAAGAAGCACGAGAACCCAAACTAGCATCTAAGAAAATGCCCACATCATCTAATATATTAAGCAAATGATCATCAGATTGAGACGGAAGCACTAGACGAACAGGAGAATGAACAACAAGGAGGGAGGAGGGGGGATCTAGGCGTGAACCTGAAGGAGGCAGGTCCCTAGCCGCAGCGCGCCGCGCAGCCCGATCAGCCACCTTCTCACCGCTGTTGGAGACGCGACCACTTTTACGGGCCGTGGACGCAGGCGAGCGCACTGGCTCAGGGCGAACACAGCAGGGAGACGCTGCTGCAGAAGACGGGCCCGAGGCCGTACCCAACTCAGCGTCGAGCCTGCGGCAAAGCCCAGCCGCAGACTACTTTGAGTCCCCGGAAGCCCTGCTCTTAGCGGAGAATTTCTTGATG
>NW_025247893.1:0-2370 GCF_018294505.1 Triticum aestivum | reverse complement strand
AACTGTATGAGATTTCCAATGGCTTCACTCGAAAGGATTGGTAGGTGTAGGATTTTGAGTTGAGCATCACATGGAAATTTTTCCTTAGTATTTCCTCAACCCCCTTTAACATTACGGTGTTTCCTATGACTCAAGAAAGAAAAAATGAAACTATGAAAACAAAAGTCTTCACGCTTCATGTTCCTCGGATGAATACCAAGTCTTCCAGGTCACATCAATTTCTTCACTTTCAAAGTCTTCAGAAAGTCTTCAGAAATCCAAAGTCTTCAGTTGAAGAACTTTATTTTTAGGGGTCGACTTTCTTTGTAAATATCAAACTCCTCATAGACTTATAGGCCTGTGTACACTCATAAAAACATTAGTCCCTTAACCTGTAAGTCTTCAATACACCAAAATCACTAAGGGGCACTAGATGCACTTACATCCCAGCTTTCAGGGGGGAAACATTTTTTATGCGAAATACAGAGGCCCTTCCGGTAGGTCCGAGGTGTCAGGTGAAGGAATCATTATTTTGCGCGTAATAAGGAGGCACTTCCTTGCGTGCGGTCATGGACCCAGCTGCCAGCCTCTCCACTTACAATCCTCTTCTGATGGCTATCGTTCGTTGACCGCGTTGACGACGCCATACCGCCCGAGAGCACCAAGGTGGTGGACGACAGTGCGACCTAGGAAGGGAACGACCCGGAGCCGGGGAATACGCAACAGTGGATGCCCACACGAAGGGGAGTACGAGGGTTGACTGCTTCGACTGCGGTTTGAGGCTGCCATCTCCGGAGAATAACAGGGGTGTGGGTGAGTAGAGGGAAGGACTGGCCAGTAGTAGTATGGTCGGGCGGTGAGGCCTGCACGTAGCACAGCCGGCCACAGGAGGCTAGAGCAGGCGGTACGGCGGGCGCAGGTTTGGGCGGCTGGAGCGACAAGACCAGAGGTTGAAGACGCAACTTGGCCATTGGATTAACATCGAACGGCCAGTGCAGCTAGAATCGTTTATTGACGAAGTTTACAAAGCCCTGCGTACGCGTTAACTTAGTAGGCCCACAAGTCAGCCTACAAATCTAGTGGGTCCAAGCTAGCGGGGGGAATCAATTTTTTTCGCGTAATAAGGTGGCACTTCCTTGCGTGCTAAGATGTTTTCTAGTTTTTTTGTTTCTTCTTTTTCGAGTTAGAATAAAAAGAAAACAATTTAGGATCTTCGATACAATCTATATTTTCATGAAAAGGATCATAATAAAGCTGGTGGGCCCCAGCTGTCACGGAGAGGAAACTTTTTATTTCGGCATAATAAAGGAAGCACTTCTTTGCGTGCGAAGATGTAGCTGGTGGGTCAAACCTGTCAGGGGGAGAAATTATTTGTTTTCGCATAATACGGGGGCACTTGCTACATGCGGCCATGGACCATGTGCGTCCCTACTGTCAGCCAATCCACGTACATGCCTCATCTGAGCCGCCCCCCCTGATTCGATGGATGGCTGGCCGCCAGTTACGCCGTGCCTTGCTTTGGGCAAGGCACTGGATCTCTGTCCCCGATGGCTGTCGTTTGTTGACAAATTTGACCACGCCGCGCCAAGAGAACCAACGCAGTGAACGATGGCGAGTATTACGAAGGGAACGACCCAGAGCCGGCAAAGACACAACAGTTTATGCCCACGCGGAGGGGAGTATGAGGGTTCACTGGTTCAGCCGCGGTGTGAGGCTGCCATCACCGGTGAAGAATAGGAGGTGTTGGTGAGTAGAGGAATGGCCTGGACGGCGTTTGTGACTAGAGAGGGCTGGTGAAGCCTGCACGGCAGCACAGCCGGCCACAGGAGGCGGTAGCAGGCGGTACCGCTGGCGGTGGTTTGGGCGGCTGAAGCAAGAATATCCGAGATTGAAGAAGCACTACAGCCGTTGGATGGAGATCCAACCGCCACTGCTGCTAGAATCATGTCTTGACTATAAGTTTACAAAGCCTTCCGTACGCCTTAGTACGCCCACAAGCCTTCCGTACGCGTCACTACCTATAATTCTCAAAAAAAATAGTAGGCCCACAAGTGAGCATGACATCTGTGGCAGAGAACATACAGCCCATTTGCGATTTTTAATAGTGTACATCCCATTTTTGAATTCTAATGGAATTTACTACAACCCATTTACAGTCTGTTAAAATTACAACCCATTTTCTAGCCAGGACAACGATTAATAATTTAAACCAACCTATCAAAACAGAATTCAACCAAAATTCCACATTTTGATGGGATCCAAAAAAAATTATCCCAAAATTTCAAGTCAGATTAAATATAATTTCAAAATGAATTTGTATTAGGTAAAAATCTAAAAAAATACTGCGCGTGCAATAAGTAATGAAATGAAAATTTCCAAGTTCAAACAATA
>NW_025247892.1:0-2370 GCF_018294505.1 Triticum aestivum | reverse complement strand
TCTCTCTCTCTCTCTCTCTCTCTCTCTCCCTCTCTCTCATTCTCATACACACACAAAAGACAGTTTCTCCTTCATGTCAGTTTTGTATGGAACGATTTTTGCCAATTATTGATATAAATTCTAATAGTCCCACCAATCTCAAAGAAAGAATGTATGGTTGATTTGGCTCTGCTAGGTACTAGTCTTGATAGAATTGCCAAACTGAAGAGTTCATGTGTAGAAGAAATTGCACCAAGGAATAAATGTGTTGGTGATGAAGGAGCTTAACGACATTAATAGATATAAACTCATTAAATTTTAAATTTGCAGTGGTAGACTAATGATATCATTTAGTTTTTAAATCAATTTTGGTCTATATTAATAGAACATTGAATCCAACCATATACATGATAAATATACTCAGAGATACAAATTGCACCCTAAACAAAGGGGAGATTACAACAACAAGAAATCCAGCCACAAAAGTACTTGCAAAGATTCGTAGAGGAATACATTTTAGTTGAATTAATGTAATAGTAGATCGACACATATGCTGGACAGCTCGAGATTGATAACCCTGTGGACATTGAACAATCGCATGAAGAACACATTCGGTGAATCACCCCGGTCTAGGAAGCCAAGCACACTATTATCGCTGGACCCAGCTGACGACCTTGTCTCCAAAGGCTCGGAAGAAGAGGGTGTACATAAATGCAGATGATTTTCACATCCATTACTTGTTGACGATTCTATGATTTTTAATGCAAATTTAACTAACGAAACTTTAAAATAGCAAGTGTTAGATACATATTGCTCAAATTCTAGAAAACTGCTAATGTCGGCAAAATCTGATATTTTCTTGAGTCTGAGTACCCATGTTGGTGTATTGACTTCCTTGTTGATATTCAAGGTCTATAAGTATTTGGGGCTACTAGCTCTTCTAGGGCAAACTGGAGTCACTATTTCCAGCGTTTTCAATAGACGATTTGTTAAATATTATTAGGATGGATGTAAAAACAACTATCACTACAGGGGAAGCAGATCATGTTGAAAGGTGTTGTCAGAGCATCCTTGTGTGTGCCATGTCGGCGTTTAAACTTCTGAAAGGGGTACGCAAGGACGTGACTTATGTTACTTAACCATTTTAGTGGGGAGATGATGAAAAAGCAGAAATATCATTGGTTCAAACAGTGAAAGTTGTGATGCCTGAATATAATTGGATGGATGGATTCAATGTATTCCCACACTTGTAATTTAGCCATGCTGGCAAACCAATGTTGGATATTACTGACCTATCGTAACTCATTGTGTGCTGAGATACTGAGAGTTAAATACTATCCTGAAGGGAAAACTGAAAGCTAGCCCAAGGGCTTCAGGTGGCAAACCATTTTTGCCGGAATTCACAAGTTTAAAATAGGAACTACTCAGTGTGTAAGAAATGGAGTATATCAAACCGTGGGAGGACCCTTGGATCCCATTGAGCCCAAAGCACAACGTTATCTCGCCACGGCGAGGAGCAATTCCTATGTGTGGTTGATATTATTTATCCAGGTACTAATGATTGGGAAAAAGATTGGATGAGACTACGTATAATATTAATGCTCGACGCAAACTCCTCTAAATAACAAAGGTTTCGGCCACTTAATTTCATGGAGTTCTATGAAGAACTGTTGTTTGCCTGTTCGGTCAGCTTACCACCTTGAGTGGCATCACCTGTTTGGAGGTACGGCGTGCAGTTCTCTTTGAAATCAGTTTGGACATTAATGTGTGTGAATTAAAGATCACAAGAAAAAGTTTAAAAATCTGTTGGCATACACTTATGGTATTATCCTTCTAAAAACGACCCTTGGAAGCTGGAACATACACGCGTTTAGTGGATGCCCGTATTTGTGACCCTTTGATTTCAATGGCTAGAAACAACTTATATCTCACATAAGCTCAACCTGATTGCAACCATAGAGTCTGCTACTTTGGTGGATAGATAGGGGTCTGCTGCTCCGGAGGAACTACTCCAATTGTTGGAGAAACAAATGTGGTGGATTACCCATGTTGGGTTGCAGCAGGCTATAGTTATTACAACATGGTATATGTTGTGGATTAGTTCCCAAGAAAATCACGGCGAACAGTTTCCACCATTGGATCGTTGAGAAAAAGGGGATGTTTTGTTAATGGGAACAAGGAACTATTTATAGTTGTCGCGATAATAAATAACAATACTCATCCGAACTGCAGGAACATTACATACGAAATAAGAGAATTTCCACCTGTATTTTTCTGACAAAATTACGACTTTATTTAGATAAGGACATAACAACTGCAGTTTTACAATGCAGAACATGTAAGACAGAAAAAACAAAACTTCCCATCACCACGAGCAGGTGTCGACGAGGC
>NW_025247891.1:0-2370 GCF_018294505.1 Triticum aestivum | reverse complement strand
TCACAACCTGCCGACTGTTGGAAGTCAGCTGCGGGGCCTTGCGCTTATGATCATTCTGCTGCTGTCGCCGACTGGTGTCTCCAGCCGGAGTTCTGGGAGCTTGAGGGGCCACTTTGCCAGTCGTGCTAACTTGAATCTCTGTCTTCATGGAGGAGTCGGCCGTGGCATACTTGTCTGCTATGACCAGCAACTCATCGAGGGTCTTTGGCTCGTCGCAGAGGAGCCTGTGCTTGAGGAGGGTGCCTTCTCTACACCCGGCAGTGAAGTACTCGATAGCCTGCACCTCGTGCACGCCCTCGCAGGAGTTCCGAAGCTCGCCCCATCGTGTGAGGTAATTGTGAGTCGACTCGTCTTGGCCTTGCACGCACAAGGAGAGCTGGCGCGGCTTGGGGGGTCGCTTGTACGTGCTGGTGAAGTTGCGGATGAAAGCCTCGGTGAAGTCGACCCAACTGTTGATGCTGCGGGGCTTCAAACTGTTCAACCATGTCCGGGCCGTACCCTGGAGCATGAGCGGAACGTACTTCACGGCAATGCGCTTGTTGCCGTTCACTATGTTGACGGCTGTGGAGTAGTCAACTAGCCAATCTTCCGGCTTCACGGAGCCGGTGTACTTGGGCGTGTCTCAGGGGAACGTGAATCCTTTGGGAAAGGGCTCATCTCGGATGCGGGGTCCGAAGTAGGGCGGGCCCAGCTCGTCTTCTTCTTCCAGCGCCAGGGATCGGTCGAGTCGGTCGATCCGGTGGCGGGCGTCGTTCTCTCCGACTCCCTTTCGACGGCCAAGGCGGTCGCCGAGAGTCGGATGCTCAACATGCGGCAGGGAGACTCATCTTTCTCTTCGTGGTGGGGGAGGCAGGTAGTCGCCCTGCCGTTCCAGTGCTCTCGGGCGGCCGTCTTGGTCGCGCTCGATGGTGATGCGAGTCCGACTGTGGCTGACAGCCGGATCCTTCTCTCTTCTTCCGTGGGCTCCGCCAGTCGGGGTCCGAGACGTTGCGCCTTGATCTCGGCGGGGAGGTAAGTCGTCATTTTGTCGTTGCGGCGCCTCCGTGCGGCAGCCGGCTTCGTTCTGTGCGGCAGCCGCTTTGAGGAGTCGCTGGACTCGCTCGGTCATCAAGCGACGCTCTTCGCCTTCGAAGTTGTCTAGTTCGTCCGCTGCCGCCTGGGCAGCGCGGATGTTCTCTGCAGGCGTGGCATACACGGGGCGATCGGCCCCGAACAGGTTGGCGATGGCCGTGCCGCGTTGTCGGACCGCGCCTAGGCGGCTAGGCCCAGTCGGGACTTGCGAGCCGCCCACGGCGCGATCCATCTCACGTTGGTAGTCCTCTGACAAGCGTCTCATGCTTGCCAGCTTCTTCGCGCCTTCGATGAGCTGAAGGCAGCGTGCCTCTAGCGTCTCGGCGTCAGCATCCTCCAGAATGGGCGCCGTCAGGTCTCGCAGAGCCGCATCAAGCGGGTCATGAGCTCCTTCACCGGAGTGCTCGCCATGACTAATAACGAGCACCTCCGTGACGGCGCTTCCGCCGCTCTCCTCGTGAGGGAGCGGCTCATCGTAGATCACCACATTGGTGGGGAACGTGTCAAGCGACACGCTGTCAGAGTCGACCAGCATCGGGTCGGTGGAGCCTACGGACCCCAAGTCCACGGCAGGCTCGCCGACGACATGGAGATGGTCGAGGAGGCCCGCGAGGAGGCTTTTGGGGCCACCCATGCCCGCATCGGATGCGGGCTCGTCGGAGATGCAAACCTCGCCAAGAAGATCAGCGAGGCAGCTCGCCGCGCAGGTGTCATCGATGCCTTGCAGCGCGTCGGGGCAAGCGCCATCGGGCGTGCCGGGCTGGCTACGCTCGCGGGGGAGGAAGAGGGTTCCCGTCCAGAGCAGGTCTCCGGACGACGGTGCACCTCGCCCCATGGTGGGCGCCAAATATCGGGGGTTGGGTGCGACATATGCCAAAGGATGGTTTATCATGGTGGGAGCGAGTAGAACGTCGCCGGTGCCAGGAAACGGGATGAGGCGAAGGCATGCACGCCGGCAAATGTTACCCAGCTTCGGGGCTCTCCGGGGAGATAATACCCCTACTGCTGCTCTGCGGGGTCTCCGCATGATCACTAAAGAGTAGTGACTACAAGGTTGCTCCTAGAGCTGTATTCTGGAGGTAGGAGAAGGCAAGGCTAGCTCTCTCCTCCCTATATGATCTGGTCTAATGCTAATGGATGCGAACCCTTTGCATGGGTGCCCCGGGGGGTTTATATAGGCCTACCCTCCGGGGGTACAATGGTAATCCGGCTGGGCGCGGGTCCCAGCCGTCTGCCTCTCAGGCCGCCGTCTTCTACGCTGACTGCTGGGGCCCGCCGACTAGCGGGCCCCACCGGCGA
>NW_025247890.1:0-2370 GCF_018294505.1 Triticum aestivum | reverse complement strand
GTGAACATGCTGGCACGCTTTATTTCTTCCTGGAATCTGCAATTTTCATGTGTTTTTTGTTAAACTATTGTGCGCTCTTTTTTTGTACCACCTTATGTTGTCATGGAAATAGAAATACATTTTGTTTGAACATGGCAAATATAGTACATTGAACATGTCAAATATAGAAAATTGAACATGGCAAATGCAGTACATTAGACATGGCAAATGTAGTACACCAGACATGGCAACTGCAGTACATTTTCAACTGGACATCGTCATTCCTACACCAACATTCCCCAATGGAAGCACATTGCATAAAGCATGGCAACTGCATTTTTATTAAACATGGCATCTACAGTTGAGTAAACATGGCAATTGCATTTCAACAAACATGGCAGTTGCATTTTAGTAAACTTGGCAACTGCATTTCAGCATAAGTGTCAACAATATAACATTTTTCAGTTGACATTGGCATTTGCATACCAACATGCCCCAAGGGAAGCACAGTGCATTAAACATGGCCACTGCACTTCATTGAACATTGAAAATGCATCTAAGCAAGCATGGAAAACAGAATTTTCATTGAACATGGCAACTGCAGCTGATTAAGCATGTCAAACAGTATTTCATTAAACATGGCAACTGCATATCATGGCAACTGCATTGCATTCTATAAGGCACCTACTGCCTTAGTGCTTTTTGTGCAAATAATATGGTAACGCAACTGACTTACTTGTTAAAGATCTTGTTTGTGTATATCTTGCTCATTTGCCTCTCAATCGGTAAGTACGTTAGCAATCTCGGCTGCTTTAGCGTGGTGGTAGCTTCTTGCTGTAGCTCAGATCCCAGAATTTTTTGTTGCAAAGCTGTGTACTGCTTGGCAAACTGTAGCAATGAGTTGCCAGGGCTCACGTACCGCTTCAAAACAGCATTGAACCCCTCGCTGCGCTGCGTAGTCTGCAGAAAGGGGAAGAAGCACTGCATGAAGTAGGCCGGCACCCAGTACATTCGCTTCTCCCACATGCTAGCAAGCGTCTCGTTGTCTTGGACTTGATATGTTTCAATCATGGCCATCCAGCTCCTTCCAAACGCCTCCACCGTCAAGCTGTGGTCCACGCACAGCTCGAATGCCTTGTGGAGCTCTGGACGGTCAGCAAAGAATGGTTCTAGCGTCTCCTCAGCCTTCTTTATAATGTGCCACCTGCAGTGCATGTGCACTGCTAACGGAAAGACCCCCTCTATGCCTGCACGCATGCTGAAATCCTGGTCTGTTATTATGTTCATCGGAGCAAGTCCATCCATGCACTCCAAGAAGGTCTTGAATAGCCAAACGTACCCTTCCATGTCTTCATTCCAAACGAGCCCGCAGCCGAACTGCAATGACTGATTGTGGTTATTTATTCCTATGAACGGAGCGCATGGCATCTTGTACATATTGGTGAGGTACGTCGTGTCGAATGAAATGCAATCTCGGAAATGTTTGTAGGCTCTCCTTGCAGCACCATCCACCCAATACAATGTTCCTAACATGGTCCTCATCGTCCAACCTTATCCTGTAGAAGAAATCTGGATCTTCCTTCTCTTTCGCATCGAAGTAGGCCATTGTGGCCTCTATGTTAGCCAACTTGCTCTCTCTACGGTATTTGGCTTGTAGTTTTGTGACGTCAGTTGGTATGTATGACATGCTACTCAGAGTCCCCTTTTTGCTGTGGATGAGCGATAGTATCTGGACCATTCTCGATGGACCGATGTTACAATCATGTAGTAGCTTTACGAATTGCCTTTCGACGGGGGTGAACCCTCTGTCGGCTGTCAGAAATTTTACCAGGTCGAACTTCTTTATGAGTTTGTGGTTGTGCTCGTCAAAATATTCAGTAACCACCCACTGTGTACCATCTACGTTTAGCTTACACCGGACAGGGCATTCAGTCTTGAGAATGATACCTCTCTTTCGTTCCGGAACAACAGGCGCAACACCTTTCCCCTTCTTGTTCCTCCGTGCCTTGTGGCACCTCATCTCACCTCTGCTGTACTCGTTAGTTTTCTTAATTTTTCTATGGTATTCGGTGTTGACTGCAAATCCATGGAACTTTGCATATGTCTGGTAGAATTCCTTTGCTTCTTCGAACGATTCAAATCTCTGCCCAACGTACGGTGGCTGAGGTACCACGATCTCTGATTGCCCACCATCTTCATCCCCTTGTGCGTCGTCGTCAGTTTCACCATTCACTTCAGTATCGGCGGCAGTTCCATCTACTTGAGTGTTGCCAGTGCTTGTGTTCAAAGGGGTGCTTGTCGGCATTGCTGGAATGATTGCCATTTCCGACTCCGACTCGAAATTGTTTGCGGCATGATTGTCTGCTGGCTGGTGGAACGCGTCTTCCGTGC
>NW_025247889.1:1473-2371 GCF_018294505.1 Triticum aestivum | reverse complement strand
GGAACTTGGCATGGTATCATCATTTCACCCGCATAGCATGTGCAAAAGAGTAGAGAGGGTCACAGCGAAAACTGGACGCACTTTGTGTACAAACTTGACAATCTCTTTCGGTGTATCAGGGTTTCGGACGAGAACTCATCTGTTACACGGGCACTTCAATGTTTTTTAAGCTTGTTTGAACTCCAGACTATTTTTGCGTTCAGTATGCAGCATTCAAAGCGACGTCATCAATTTCCAGCATGTTCTGACATCATTTGCTGTTTTTCAGTCATTTACCGATTTGTTTAGAGAGCTAAATGACCGTGAAATTTAAAATCACTAAAAAATTAACTCTGAAAATGTTGGAACTTGGCATGGTATCATCATTTCACCCGCATAGCATGTGCAAAATAGTAGAGACGGTCACGGCGAAAACTGGACGCACTTCGTGTACAAACTGGACAATCTCTTTCGGAGTATGAGGGTTTCGGACGAGAACTCATCTGTTACACGGGCACTTCAATGTTTCTTAAACTTATTTGAACTCTAGACTATTTTTGCGTTTAGTATGCAGTCTTTAAAGCGACGTCATCAATTTCCAGCATGTTCTGACATCATTTGGTGTTTTTCAATGATTTACCGATTTGTTTAGAGAGCTAAATGACCGTGAAATTGAAAATCACTACAAAATGAACTCTGAAAATGTTGGAACTTGGCATGGTATCATTATTTCACCCGCATAGCATGTGCAAAAGAGTAGAGAGGGTCACAACGAAAACTAGACGCACTTTGTGTACAAACTGGACAATCTCTTTCGGAGTATCAGGGTTTCGGACGAGAACTCATCTGTTACACGGGCACTTCAATGTTTTTTAAACTTATTTGAACTCCAGACTATTTTTGCGTTCAGTATGCAGCA
>NW_025247889.1:919-1463 GCF_018294505.1 Triticum aestivum | reverse complement strand
GGTTTCGGACGAGAACTCATCTGTTACGTGGGCACTTCAATGTTTCTTAAACTTATTTGAACTCTAGACTATTTTTGCGTTTAGTATGCAGTCTTTAAAGCGACGTCATCAATTTCCAGCATGTTCTGACATCATTTGGTGTTTTTCAATCATTTACCGATTTGTTTAGAGAGCTAAACGACCGTGAAATTGAAAATCATTACAAAATGAACTCTGAAAATGTTGGAACTTGGCATGGTATCATCATTTCACCCGCATAGCATGTGCAAAAAAGTAGAGAGGGTCACAACAAAAACTAGACGCACTTTGTGTACAAACTGGACAATCTCTTTCGGAGTATCAGGGTTTCAGACGAGAACTCATCTGTTACACAAGCACTTCAATGTTTTTTAAACTTATTTGAACTCCAGACTATTTTTGTGTTCAGTATGCAGCATTCAAAGCGACGTCATACATTTCCAGCACATTCTGACATCATTTGCTGTTTTTTAGTCATTTACCGATTTGTTTATAGAGCTAAATGATCGTGAAATTGAAAATCACT
>NW_025247889.1:0-909 GCF_018294505.1 Triticum aestivum | reverse complement strand
AAAAGAGTAGAGAGGGTCACAGCGAAAACTGGACGCACTTTGTGTACAAACTTGACAATCTCTTTCGGTGTATCAGGGTTTCGGACGAGAACTCATCTGTTACACGGGCACTTCAATGTTTTTTAAGCTTATTTGAACTCCAGACTATTTTTGCGTTCAGTATGCAGCATTCAAAGCGACGTCATCAATTTCCAGCATGTTCTGACATCGTTTGCTGTTTTTCAGTCATTTACCGATTTGTTTAGAGAGCTAAATGACCGTGAAATTGAAAATCACTACAAAATGAACTCTGAAAATGTTGGAACTTGGCATGGTATCATCATTTCACCCGCATAGCATGTGCAAAATAGTAGAGACGGTCATGGCGAAAACTGGACGCACTTCCTGTACAAACTGGACAATCTCTTTCGGAGTATGAGGGTTTCGGACGAGAACTCATCTGTTACACGGGCACTTCAATGTTTCTTAAATACTTATTTGAACTCCAGACTATTTTTGCGTTTAGTATGTAGTCTTTAAAGCGACGTCATCAATTTCCAGCATGTTCTGACATCATTTGGTGTTTTTCAATCATTTACCGATTTGTTTAGAGAGCTAAATGACCGTGAAATTGAAAATCACTACAAAATGAACTCTGAAAATGTTGGAACTTGGCATGGTATCATCATTTCACCCGCATAGCATGTGCAAAAGAGTAGAGAGGGTCACAACGAAAACTAGACGCACTTTGTGTACAAACTGGACAATCTCTTTCGGAGTATCAGGGTTTCGGACGAGAACTCATCTGTTACACAGGCACTTCAATGTTTTTAAAACTTATTTGAACTCCAGACTATTTTTGTGTTCAGTATGCAGCATTCAAAGCGACGTCATACATTCCCAGCATGTTCTGACATCATTTCCTGTTTT
>NW_025247888.1:0-2371 GCF_018294505.1 Triticum aestivum | reverse complement strand
TGACTAAACCTCTCCCTAGGGCAAAACATGATCAACACCAGAATTCCATGGGTGTTCGATTCATCACAATGTAACTAGATTATTGACTCTAGTGCAAGTGGGAGACTGTTGGAAATATGCCCTAGAGGCAATAATAAAAGCATTATTATTATATTTCCTTGTTCATGATAATTGTCTTTATTCATGCTATAATTGTGTTATCCGGAAATCGTAATACATGTGTGAATAATAGACACCAACATGTCCCTAGTAAGCCTCTAGTTAACTAGCTCGTTGATCAACAGATAGTCATGGTTTCCTGACTATGGACATTGGATGTCATTGATAACGAGATCACATCATTAGGAGAATGATGTGATGGACAAGACCCAATCCTAAACATAGCACAAGATCGTATAGTTCGTTTGCTAGAGTTTTCCAATGTCAAAGTATCTTTTCCTTAGACCATGAGATCGTGTAACTCCCGGATACCGTAGGAGTGCTTTGGGTATATCAAACGTCACAACGTAACTGGGTGACTATAAAGGTATACTACGGGTATCTCCGAAAGTGTTTGTTGGGTTGACATGGATCAAGACTGGGATTTGTCACTCCGTATGACGGAGAGGTATCACTGGGCCCACTCGGTAATGCATCATCATAATGAGCTCAAAGTGACCAAGTGTCTGGTCACGGGATCATGCATTACGATACGAGTAAAGTGACTTGCCGGTAACGAGATTGAACGAGGTATTGGGATACCGACGATCGAATCTCGGGCAAGTAACATATCGATTGACAAAGGGAATTGCATACGGGGTTGATTGAATCCTCGACATCGTGGTTCATCCGTTGAAATCATTGTGGAGCATGTGGGAGCCAACATGGGTATCCAGATCCCGCTGTTGGTTATTGACCGGAGAGTCGTCTCGGTCATGTCTGCTTGTCTTCCGAACCCGTAGGGTCTACACACTTAAGGTTCGGTGACGCTAGGGTTGTGAAGATATGTATATGCAGAAACCCGAATGTTGTTTGGAGTCCCGGATGAGATCCCGGACGTCACAAGGAGTTCTGGAATGGTCCGGAGGTAAAGAATTATATATAGGAAGTGTTGTTTCGGCCATCGGGACAAGTTTCGGGGTTATCGGTATTGTACCGGGACCACCGGAGGGGTCCCGCGGGCCCACCGGGTGGGGCCACCTGTCCCGGGGGGCCACATGGGCTGTAGGGGGTGCGCCTTGGCCTAGATGGGCCAAGGGCACCAGCCCCTATAGGCCCATGCGCCTAGGGTTTCCACAAAAGAAGAGTCCAAGTGGTGGAAGGCACCTCGAGGTGCCTTGGGGGGGAGGGAAACCTCCCCCTTGGCAGCCGCACCTAGGAGATTGGATCTCCTAGGCTGCGCACCACCCCCCCTTGGCCCTCCTATATATAGTGGGGGAGAGGAGGGACTTCATACCCCAGCCCCTGGCGCCTCCCTCTCTCCCCGTTACGTCTCCCTCTTGTAGCATAGGCGAAGCCCTGCTACTGTGATGCCCTGCATCCACCACCACGCCGTCGTGCTGCTGGATCTTCATCAACCTCTCCTTCCTCTTGCTGGATCAAGAAGGAGGAGACGTCTCCCGTCCCGTACGTGTGTTGAACGCGGAGGTGCCGTCCGTTCGGCGCTGGTCATCGGTGATTTGGATCACGTCGAGTACACCTTCCTCATCCCCGTTCTTTGAACGCTTCCGCGCGTGATCTACAAAGGTATGTAGATGCAATCCGATCACTCGTTGCTAGATGAACTCCTAGATGGATCTTGGTGAAACGAGTAGGAAAATTTTTGTTTTCTGCAACGTTCCCCAACAGCCAGCTCCTAGTAACCGGAGTGACACCTGCATCCTCCATCTCTTTCTCAGACTTATCCCACTTAGGCATTGCCACCGCGTAGCCACCTGGCCCCAGCTTATGGAACTTATCCTTTTTATCGGCATTCTTCTTGTTTATTCTCGACCGTTCCTTAGCTAATTCTGAATCCTTGAATTTCATGAAATCATCCCAATGAGCACTTTGATTCTCTAGTGTTCCCTCGAATACCGGAGTCTTCCTTCCATCCTTGATGTACTTGTCCCATACATGATTCTTGTGGTTCTTGAATAAAACCGCCATCTTCCTAAGAGCGGCGTCCTTGACTTTCTCCACATCTGCATCTGTGAAATGATCTGGTAGGGTGAAATGTTCCATGAGAGTATCCCAAAGCAGTTTTTTTGTCTGTCGTCGACAAAAGTAATATTTGGACGTGGCTTTGCTGGCACTCTCCATTCTTGAAGGGAGATCGGGAGTTGGTCCTTCACAAGAACTCCGCACTGACGAACGAACTTGTCCGCAATCTTCTTAGGCGCTAATGGTTCGC
>NW_025247887.1:0-2371 GCF_018294505.1 Triticum aestivum | reverse complement strand
TCTTATTTTGCTCCAAGAAAGCTAATTTTATGAGAAAAATCTGGGCAAAAGATTCACCCCAATCGGAGTTACGAATCTCCAGATATAAAAGAAACGGTGAAGGGGCAGAATCTGAGAACGCAGAAACAGAGAGATAGATCCAATCTCGGAGGGGCTCTCGCCCCTCCCAAGCCATGGGAGCCAAGGAACAGAGGGGAAACCCTTCTCCCATCTAGGGAGGAGGTCAAGGAAGAAGAATAAGAAGGGGGCTCTCTCCCCCTTGCTTCCGGTGGCGCCGGAACGCCGCCGGGGGCCATCATCATCACCGCGATCTTCACCAACACCTCTGCCATCTTCATCAACATCTCCATCACCTTCCCCCACCTATATTCAGTGGTCCACTCTCCCGCAACCCACTGTATCCACTACTTGAACATGGTGCTTTATGCTTCATACTATTAACCAATGATGTGTTGCCATCCTATGATGTCTGAGTAGATTTCTGTTGTCCTATCGGTGATTGATGAATTGCTATGATTGGTTTGAGTTGAATTCTTTATTATTGGTGTTGTCCTATGGTGCTCTCCATGTCGTGCAAGCGTGAGGGATCCCCGCTGTAGGGTTTGCAATATGTTCATGATTTGCTTATGGTGGGTGGCGTGAGTGACAGAAGCATAGACCCGAGTAAGTAGGTTGTTTGCGTATGGGATAAAGGGGACTTGATACTTTAATGCTATGGTTGGGTTTTACCTTAATGATCTTTAGTAGTTGTGGATGCTTGCTAGAGTTCCAATCATAAGTGCATATGATCCAAGTAGAGAAAGTATGTTAGCTTATGCCTCTCCCTCAAATAGAATTGCAATAGTGATTACCGGTCTAGAAACGTATTCAATTGCTTAGGGACAATTCCACAACTCCTACCACCACTTTTCCACACTCGCTATATTTAGTTTATTGCTTCTTTATCTAAACAGCCCCTACTTTTTATTTACGTGTTCTTTATTATCTTGCAAACCTATCCCAACAACACCTACAAAGTACTTCTAGTTTCATACTTGTTCTAGGTAAAGCGAACACTAAGCGTGCGTAGAGTCGTATCAGTGGAAGATAGGGATTGAGAGAGTATTCGTTCTACCTTTAGCTCCTCGTTGGGTTCGACACTCTTACTTATCGAAAGACGCTACAATTATCCCGTATACTTGCGGGTCATCACCTAGCGGTGTGAAATAAATGGGAAACTTGTAAGTTCATGGAGTTTGTATATGAGTTAGAGAAACGCCTGGGCATACAACCCAAGCCATGCATAATTCATGGTGGAAATTTACAACATAACCATAGTGAGCATTCTATGGAGAATCTGCAATAAAAAAAACTATGCCCATGGTAATAAAAGGATTGCTGAGATGCTCATTGTCTGTTGCCTTGTCATTTTGGTATGGGATAGCTCTTGTGTCATGGGGCAAGGGGTACACCATTGGCGGTTATCTATGATACATGTATACTTACAATGACAAGAACTTATTTGGGACCTAAGTTGAGTAGCATGAGGTTTAGGTACTCGTATTCAAGGGGCATGAGGCTTTCAACTTGTGATTTGTCAAGCATACAACTCATATTTGCCCTCACTTTAACCTTAACCATTCAAGATGCGTATGATAGGGGCGATGAGAGCTCAAATCTAATGAGGACCATAATTTTTGGAAGCTTTATAAAACTTATTAATCCCTACTTACCTCTACGAAGGGCCTTTCTTTTACTTTTTTGTTGAGTCTTCATCTTCTATCTTTATGCACCAACTAAGAGAGCATAGTTGTCATTCTGAGTATAATGTGCATTGTCCCAAAACTTGTTGATTGATTCATGATTATGGTATTGCTTATTCTCAAATTATTTGTATCTAGTCACCCTTTTGAACTTTGAAGGTGTCCTATGCATTTATGTTTTGCTACTCCATGAAGGACAAGCTAAATACCACTTTGCTATGTTTTCTCTGTGTGCGAAACAAACAAATGTCTTTCAAAGCATTATTCATGATCTTTTGTTTATGTTGCCTTTCATGTAGTAACATAGTTGCTATGTTCTATTGTTAGAAATATATCTTTCATACATATGTTTAGAGTACTTTGATCCCAGCTTATAATGTTTTACAATGATGATGATCAAGAATGTATTGGCTTCATGTCACCTCAAAAATTATTTTTGTTATCACTTACCTACTCGAGGACGAGCAGGAGTTAAGCTTGGGGATGATGATACGTTGCAAACGTATCTATAATTTTTGATGCTCCATGCTTGTTTTACACCAATTACTTTATGTTTTGTTTACACTTTGTGGCATTTTTATGTATTTTCTGGAACTAACCTATTGACAAGATGCCACAATGCCAGTTCC
>NW_025247886.1:0-2371 GCF_018294505.1 Triticum aestivum | reverse complement strand
AATGCCCAAACCATCTGAACAAATCAATGTTGAACCTATTGTTTCTATGGTTAAAGATCTCTTAGTTGATAATATTGACGGTCATGTTATTTGCTTCTGTGATGAAGCTTCTAGAATTGCTAAACTTGAAGGAAAAGATAAACATAGACCAGTTGTTGGCATGCATGTTGTCTCAGTTAAGATAGGAGATCACTATTATCATGGGTTATGTTACCTAGGTGCTAGTGTGAGTGCTATTCCTTTCTCTTTATATGAAGAAATTAAAGATGAAATAGCACCTGCTGAAATAGAAGACATGGATGTTACTATTAAACTTGCTAATAGAGATACTATATCACCAATTGGCATTCTTAGAGATGTTGAAGTCTTGTGTGGGAAGATAAAATACCCTACTGATTTTCTTGTTCTTAGCACCCCACAAGATAACTTTTGTCCCATTATTTTTTATAGACCTTTCTTGAACACCGTAAATGCTAAAATAGATTGTGAGAAACAAACTGTCAGTGTTAGCTTTGGTGATAAATCTCATGAGTTTAATTTTTCCAAGTTTAGTAAACAACCTCATAAGAAAGATTTGCCTAGTAAGGATGAAATTATTGGTCTTGCTTCTATTGTTGTACCTCCTACTGATCCATTGGAACAATATTTGCTAGATCATGAAAATGATTTGCATATGCATGAAAAATGAAATAGATAGAATCTTTTTCGAACAACAACCTCTGCTTAAACACAATTTGCCTATTGAAACTCTAGGAGGTCCTCCTCCACCTAAAGGTGATCATGTGTTTTAACTAAAACAATTACCAAACACTTTGAAATATGCTTATCTTGATGAAAAGAAGATATATCATGTTATTATTAGTGCTAACCTTTCAGAACATGAAGAAGAAAGATTATTGAAAGTTCTAAGGAAGCACATGGCTGCTATTGGATATACTCTTGATGATCTTAAAGGCATTAGTCCCACTCTATGTCAGCACAAGATTAATATGGAACCTAATGTTAAACCCGTTGTTGATCACCAATGTCGGTTAAATCCGAAAATGAAAGAAGTGGTAAGAATGGAAATATTGAAACTTCTGGAGGCAGGTATAATCTATCCTATAGCTGATAGTAGATGGGTAAGTCCTGTTCACTATGTCCCTAAGAAGGGAGGTATTACTGTTGTTCCTAATGATAAGAATGAGCTTATTCCACAAAGAATTGTCACGGGCTACGACATGGTAATTGAGTATAGAAAATTAAATAAAGCTACTAGAAAAGATCATTACCCTTTGCCTATTATTGATTAAATGTTAGAAAGATTATCTAAGCACACACATTTTTGCTTCCTTGATGGATACTCTGGCTTTTCACAAATACTAGTTTTACAATCTGATCAAGAAAAGACCACTTTTACTTGTCCTTTTGGAACATTTTCTTATAGACGTATGCCTTTCGGTTTATGTAATGCACCTGCTACCTTTCAAAGATGTATGACTGCTATGTTCTCTAATTTTTGTGAAAAGATTGTTGAGGTTTTCATGGATGACTTTTCTGTCTATGGGAAGTCTTTTAACGATTGTTTAAGCAATCTTGATCGAGTTTTGCAGAGATGTGAACAAACAAATATTGTCTTGAATTGGGAGAAGTGCCACTTTATGGTTAATGAAGGTATTGTATTGGGCCATAAAATTTCTGAAAGAGGCATTGAGGTGGACAAAGCCAAGGTTGATGCAATTGAGAAAATGCCATGTCCTAAAGATATCAAAGGTATTCATAGTTTCCTTGATCATGTTGGTTTATATAGAAGGTTTATCAAAGACTTTTCTAAAATTTCTAGGCCTCTTACTAATCTTTTTCAAAAGGATATTCCCTTTATGTTTGATGATGATTGTATGGAAGCCTTTGGAACACTAAAGAAAGCCTTAATCACTGCACCTGTTGTTCAACCACCTGATTGGAACTTGCCTTTTGAGATTATGTGTGATGCTAGTGATTATGCTGCTGGTGATGTTCTAGGACAAAGAGTTGATAAGAAACTGAATGTTATTCATTATGCTAGTAAAACTCTAGACTGTGCTCAACGAAACTATGCTACTACTGAAAAAAGAATTCTTAGCAGTGGTGTTTGCTTGTGATAAATTCAGATCTTACATCATTGATTCTAAAGTAATTGTTCACACTTATCATGATGCTATAAAATATATTATGGAAAAGAAAGATGCTAAACCTAGACTCATTAGGTGGATTCTTCTGCTAGAAGAATTTGATTTGCATATCACTGATAGGAAAGGAGTAGAGAACCCCGTAGCTGATAACTTGTCTAGACTTGAAGATATTCTTGATGATCCACAACCAATTAATGATAGTTTCCCTGATGAACAACTAG
>NW_025247885.1:0-2371 GCF_018294505.1 Triticum aestivum | reverse complement strand
TGAGTTTCCTAACCATGGATATGAGTTATCATTTGATCAGTGGGATCACATCATTAGAAGAATGATGTGATTGACTTGACCCATTTCGTTAGCTTAGCACTTAATCGTTTGGTATGTTGCTATTGTTTTCTTCATGACTTATACATGTTCCTATGACTATGAGATTATGTAACTCCCACTTACTAGAGGAACACTTTGTGTGGTACCAAACGTCACAACATAACTGGGTGATTATAAAGTGCTCTACAGGTGTCTCCGAAGGTACTTGTTGAGTTGACGTATTTCAAGATTAGGATTTGTCACTCCGATTGTCGGAGAGGTATCTCTGGGCCCTCTCGGTAATGCACATCACTATAAGCCTTGCAGGAAATGTAGCTAATGAGTTAGTTACGGGATGATGCACTACGTAATGAGTAAAGAGACTTGCCGGTAACGAGATTGAACTAGGTATTGAGATACCGACGATCGAATCTCGGGCAAGTAACATACCGATGACAAAGGGAACAACATATGTTGTTATGCGGTTTGACCGATAAAGATCTTCGTAGAGTATGTGGGAGCCAATATGAGCATCCAGGTTCCGCTATTGGTTATTGACCGAAGACGTGTCTCAGTCATGTCTACATAGTTCTCGAACCCGTAGGGTCCGCACGCTTAAAGTTCGATGACGGTTATATTATGAGTTTATGTGTTTTGATGTACCAAAGGTAGTTCGGAGTTCCGGATGTGATAACGGACATGACGGGGAGTCTCGAAATGGTCGAGACATAAAGAACGATATATTGGATCACTATATTTGGACACCAGAATGGTTCCGGGTGAGATCGGGACAATACCAGAGCACCGAGAGGTTATCGGAACCCCCCGGGAGGTATATGGGCCTTAATGGGCTTTAGTGGAAAGGAGGGGAAAGGAGCAAGGGAGGGGGCGCCCCCCCAGCCGAATCCGAATTGGGAGGGGGCCGGCCCCCCTTTCCTGGCTCCCTCCTTCCTCTTCCTTCCCTCTCCCTCTCCAATTAGGAAAAGGAGGAGTCCTACTCCCGTGGGAGTAGGACTACCCCCCTTGGGCGCGCCTCCTCCTCCTGGTCGGCCCTCTCCTCCCCTCCTTTATATACGGAGGAGGGGGCACCCCATAGACACAACAATTGATCCCTTGGATCTCTTAGCCGTGTGTGGTGCCTCCCTCCACCATAAACCACCTCGATAATATTGTAGGGGTGCTTAGGCGAAGCCCTGCGTCGGTAGAACATCATCATCGTCACAACGCCGTCGTGCTGACGGAACTCTCCCTCAAAGCTCGGCTAGATCGGAGTTCGAGGGACATCATCGAGTTGAACGTGTGCTGAACTCGGAGGTGTCGTGCGTTCGGTACTTGATCGGTCAGATCATGAAGACGTACGACTACATCAACCGCGTTGTGCTAATGTTTCCGCTTTCGGTCTACGAGGGTACGTGGACACACTCTCCCCTCTCGTTGCTATGCATCACCATGATCTTACGTGTGCGTAGGAATATTTGAACTTACTACGTTCCCTAAGAGTGGCATCCGAGCCAGGTTTATGCGTAGATGTTATATGCACGAGTAGAACACAAGTGAGTTGTGGGCGATACAAGTCATACTTCTTACCAGCATGTCATACTTTGGTTCGGCGGTATTGTTGGATGAAGCGGCCCGGACTGACATTACGCGTACGCTTACGCGAGACTGGTTTTCCCGCCGTGCTTTGCACATAGGTGACTGGCGGGTGTCATTTTCTCCAACTTTAGTTGAACCGAGTGTGGCTACGCCTAGTCCTTGAGAAGGTTAAAACATCACTAACTTGACGAACTATCGTTGTGGTTTTGATGCGTAGGTAAGAACGGTTCTTGCTCAGCCCGTAGCAGCCACGTAAAACTTGCAAAAACGAAGTAGAGGACGTCTAACTTGTTTTTGCAGGGCATGTTGTGAGATGTGATATGGTCAAGGCATGATGCTATATTTTATTGTATGAGATGATCATGTTTTGTAATCGAGTTATCGGCAACTGGCAGGAGCCATATGGTTGTCGCTTTATTGTATGCAATGCAATCGCCCTGTAATTGATTTACTTTATCACTAAGCGGTAGCGATAGTCGTATAAGCAATAGTTGGCGAGGCGACAATGATGCTACGATGGAGATCAAGGTGTCGCGCCGGTGACAATGGTGATCATGACGGTGCTTCGGAGATGGAGATCGCAAGCACAAGATGATGATGGCCATATCATATCACTTATATTGATTGCATGTGATGTTTATCTTTTATGCATCTTATCTTGCTTTGATTGATGGTAGCATTATAAGATGATCTCTCACTCAATTTCAAGATAAAAGTGTTCTCCCTGAGTATGCAC
>NW_025247884.1:0-2371 GCF_018294505.1 Triticum aestivum | reverse complement strand
CTCCGGGAACCTCCTCCTCCCTCCTCTCCTCCCCTCCCCTCCCCTCCCCTCACGGTTTCTCCTCCCTCCTCTCCGGTGAGCTCCTCCTCCCTCCTCTCCTCCCATTCCCTCATGGTTTCTCCTTCCTCCTCTCCGATGCTTCGGTGAACTCCTCTCCGGCGACCTCCTCCTCCTCTCCGGCGATGTAGGCGAGCGCCTCTCCGGTGACCTCCTCCTCCTCCTCTCCGGCGAACTCCTCTCTGGCAAAAGAACACGGCAAAAGAACGTACAAGATCCAAAAACAGGAACAAAATTTGAAATAATATCGTGCCAAAAAACGAGCAAAAAAAACTAGCAAAAAATGGGCAAAAAAATCACGATCCAGATCCAAATTCAAAATTCAAAAATAGCAATGGCGCACGGTGGGGGTTAGATGGTGCGCCACTACTATTTTCCCACCTTCAAAATTCAAAAATACTAATGGCGCACCGTGGCCTATACTAATGGCACACTAGTGGCCTATACTAATGGCGCACTGTGGCCTATACTAATGGCGCACCAGTGGTGCGCCATTAGTATACCAGATACTAATGGCGCATCAGTGGTGCGCCATTAGTAAAAATTACTAATGGCGTGCTAGTAATGGCGCACCAGTGATGCACCATTAGTAGGCAAAACTGGTGCGCCATTAGTAGGCCTTTTCCTAGTAGTGACGGCTCAACCACACCAGGGGCTCTCAAGTGTGTTGTTCTTTTTTTCTTTTTACCTTTTATTTTTTACCCACAGGACTCCGTTCGTCAGAGGCCCTGTCCGGCAGCAGACCTACCGAACTCACGATGCAACAGCCAGGGAAGGATAAAGGCTACAACGAATACACAGGTGGTCTCCATTACGAGCACTTTTATACACCAATCCGCAGCCTACCCCTGGAGGGGGACATGTTTAACAGTCCCATCCCTTGCTTATCGCACTATTTGTATCGTTCTGCATTCATAGCAGCACTTATTGAATAGAACAATGGAACACCTTTTTGCTTATAATTGCATTTCTTTTTCATACATATGTTCATTTACGACATGTCGCATCCGTACACTTTGGTACGGTTAAAACACACCAGGGGCTTATGTTTCCCGCATCATGGTGTGATAAGTCCGAACACTTTCACAAGTGCGGCACCCCGAACTTATAGCATTATATGCATCGGCTCCGAATCATGTCTTGGGTCAATAGTTGGGTTTGCCCGGCTCCCATGTTTTGGTACCTTACGTTCCGTTGTATCGGCTAAGGTAGCACTGGGAGAACCACTGCGATTGCACCCCAGTTGAGTTGGGTTAACGCCTCAGTGGAGAAAGCTAAAACTGACCGTCATGATGAGGCGAGAGCCTGTCACTGTTCGAGAGGTTTTTCCAAGTCCTTAAAGACTTATGCCGCTTAGAGCGAGGAGCCGGATCTTGTCCGGCCCAGGCGTAGATAGCGCCCCAAATTCGGCCTTCCGAAGACTAGGGGCTTCGCCGAAATTTAAAATTATAGAATTCTATGGCTAAGTGAGAGTAATCAAGCATTATAAGTCCGGTTGCCTTGTTCGCTGTGTTGAGCACCTCCCTAGATGGACCCAAAAATGGGAACAAGAGTGCTCAAGTTTATCCCAAACACCCCAGCACTCGTGGCATGGGGGCTGAAGCCGACGACTTGCCATCTCTCAGATTTGATAAACAGCCGCACAGAAGGTAATATTTTAAATTAACAAGCGTTGCTTAGCGCATATGAACTAAGTTTTCAGCGCACAGGATAACAAAATGCGAGTCTACTCAAAAATTACATCTTTGGAGCACTCCCCTGCAATAGTGCGGGCGCCCTTCATCACACTCTTATAATACATCTCGGGCGTGCGATGCTCCTTGCCCTCTGGTGGCGGGTCCGTCACAAGCTTCTGGGCATCCATCTTGCCCCAGTGCACCTTTGCGTGGGCTAGGGCCCGACGGGCACCCTCAATACAGGCGGAGTGCTTGATGACTTCAACCCACGGGCACGCATCCACCAGCCGCCGCACCAGGCCGAAGTAGCTCCCAGGCATGGCCTCCTTAGGCCACAGCCGAACTATGAGGCCCTTCATGGCCTGTTCGGTCGCCTTGTGGAGCTCGACCAGCTGCTTCAGCTGGTCGCTAAGGGGCACCGGATGTCCGGCCTCTGCATACTGAGACCAGAAGACCTTCTCCGTCGAGCTCCCCTCCTCGGCCCGGTAGAATGCGGCAGCATTGGACACGCTGCGAGGAAGATCTGCGAACGCTCCTGGAGAGCTCCAAATTCAGGTAAGCAACATGTAATTCACACTCACATGCTTACTTTGCATGAAAAATGCCTTACCCGCTGCTATTTTCTTCACCGCCTCAAT
>NW_025247883.1:0-2372 GCF_018294505.1 Triticum aestivum | reverse complement strand
TGGTAAATCGGCAAGAGACATCATAGATCGCACCATATCTAATAGAGTGCGATTACGACGTTCGGACACACCATTACGCTGAGGTGTTCCAGGCGGCGTGAGTTGTGAAACTATTCCACATTTTCTTAAGTGTGTACCAAACTCGTGACTCAAGTATTCTCCTCCACGATCTGATCGTAGAAACTTGATTTTCCTGTCACGTTGATTCTCAACTTCACTCTGAAATTCCTTGAACTTTTCAAAGGTCTCAGACTTGTGTTTCATTAAGTAGACATACCCATATCTACTCAAGTCATCAGTGAGGGTGAGAACATAACGATAGCCACCGCGAGCCTCAACACTCATTGGACCGCACACATCAGTATGTATGATTTCCAATAAGTTGGTTGCTCTCTCCATTGTTCCTGAGAATGGAGTCTTGGTCATTTTACCCATGAGGCATGGTTCGCACGTGTCAAATGATTCGTAATCAAAAGACTCTAAAAGTCCATCAGCATGGAGCTTCTTCATGCGTTTGACACCTATGTGACCAAGGCGGCAGTGCCACAAGTATGTGGGACTATCATTATCAACCTTACTTCTTTTGGTACTCACATTATGACACATGTGTAGCATCACGTTCGAGATTCATAAAGAATAAACCATTCACCATAGGAGCATGACCATAAAACATATCTCTCATATAAATAGAACAACCATTATTCTCGGATTTAAATGAGTAGCCATCTCGAATTAAACGAGATCCTGATACAATGTTCATGCTCAAACTTGGCACAAAATAACAATTATTGAGGTTCAAAACTAATCCCGTAGGTAAATGTAGAGGTAGCGTGCCGACGGCGATCACATCGACCTTGGAACCATTCCCGACGCGCATCGTCACCTCGTCCTTCGCCAGTCTCCGTTTATTCCGCAGCTCCTGTTGTGTGTTACAAATATGAGCAACGGCACCGGTATCAAATACCCAGGAGTTACTACGATTACTGGTAAGGTACACATCAATTACATGTATATTAAATATACCTTTGGTTTTGCCGGCCTTCTTGTCCGCTAAGTATTTGGGGCAATTCCGCTTCCAGTGACCACTTTCCTTGCAATAAAAACACTCAGTCTCGGGCTTGGGTCCATTCTTTGGCTTCTTCCCGGCAGCTTGCTTGCTGGGCGTGGCAACTACCTTGCCGTCTTTCTTGAAGTTCTTTTTACCCTTGCCCTTCTTGAACTTAGTGGTTTTATTGACCATCAACACTTGATGTTCCTTTCTGACTTCTACCTCTGCTGATTTTAGCATAGCAAATACTTCAGGAATGGTCTTTTCCATCCCCTGCATATTGAAGTTCATCACAAAGCTCTTGTAGCTCGGTGGAAGCGACTGGAGGATTCTGTCAATGACCGCATCATCCGGGAGATTAACTCCCAGCTGAGTCAAGCGGTTATGCAACCCAGACATAGTGAGTATGTGCTCACTGACAGAACTGTTTTCCTCCATCTTACAGCTGAAGAATTTGTCGGAGACTTCATATCTCTCGACCCGGGCATGAGCTTGGAAAACCATTTTCAGCTCTTCGAACATCTCATATGCTCCATGTCTCTCAAAACGCTTTTGGAGCCCCGGCTCTAGGCTGTAAAGCATGCCGCACTGAACGAGGGAGTAGTCATCGAAACGTGCCTGCCAAGCGTTCATAACGTCTTGTTCTGCAGGGAGAATGGGTGCGTCACCAAGCGGTGCTTGTAGGACATAATCTTTCTTGGCAGCTATGAGGATGATCCTTAGGTTCCGGACCCAGTCCGTATAGTTGCTGCCATCGTCTTTCAGCTTAGTTTTCTCTAGGAACGCGTTGAAGTTGAGGACTACGTTGGCCATTTGATCTACAAGACATATTGTAAAATTTTAGACTAAGTTCATGATAATTAAGTTCATCTAATCAAATTATAATGAACTCCCACTCAGATTTGACATCCCTTTGGTCATCTAAGTGTTACACGATCCGAGTCGACTAGGCCGTGTCCGATCATCACGTGAGACGGACTAGTCATCGTCGGTGAACATTCTCATGTAGATCGTATCTTCCATACGACTCGTGTTCGACCTTTCGGTCTCCGTGTTCCGAGGCCATGTCTGTACATGCTAGGCTCGTCAAGTTAACCCTAAGTGTTTTCGCTGTGTAAAACTGTCTTACACCCGTTGTATGTGAACGTAAGAATCTATCACACCCGATCATCACGTGGTGCTTCAAAACGACGAACTGTAGCAACGGTGCACAGTTAGGGGAGAACACTTCTTGAAATTTTGTAAGGGATCATCTTATTTACTACCGTCGTTCTAAGTAAACAAGATGCATAAAACATAATAAACATCACATGCAATTATATAA
>NW_025247882.1:0-2372 GCF_018294505.1 Triticum aestivum | reverse complement strand
ACTCCAAAAGTCCATCTGCATGGAGCTTCTTCATGCGCTTGACACCAATGTGACCAAGGCGGCAGTGCCACAAGTATGTGGGACTATCGTTATCAACTTTACATCTTTTGGTATTCACACTATGAATATGTGTAACATCACGTTCGAGATTCATCAAGAATAAACCATTAACCAGCGGGGCATGACCATAAAACATATCTCTCATATAAATAGAACAACCATTATTCTCGGATTTAAATGAGTAGCCATCTCGAATTAAACGAGATCCAGATACAATGTTCATGCTCAAAGCTGGCACTAAATAACAATTATTGAGGTTTAAAACTAATCCCGTAGGTAGATGCAGAGGTAGCGTGCCGACGGCGATCACATCGACCTTGGAACCATTCCCGACGCGCATCGTCACCTCGTCCTTCGCCAGTCTCCATTTATTCCGTAGTTCCTGTTTTGAGTTACAAATATGAGCAACCACACCGGTATCAAATACCCAGGAGCTACTACGAGTACTGGTAAGGTACACATCAATTACATGTATATCACATATACCTTTGGCGTTGCCGGCCTTCTTGTCCGCTAAGTATTTGGGGCAGTTCTGCTTCCAGTGACCACTTCCCTTGCAATAAAAGCACTCAGTTTCAGGTTTGGGTCCATTCTTTGACTTCTTCCCAGTAACTGGCTTACCGGGCGCGGCAACTCCCTTGCCGTCCTTCTTGAAGTTCTTCTTACCCTTGCCCTTCTTAAACTTAGTGGTCTTATTCACCATCAACACTTGATGTTCTTTTCTGATCTCCACCTCCGCTGATTTCAGCATTGAATATACCTCGGGAATGGTCTTTTCCATCCCCTGCATATTGAAGTTCATCACAAAGCTCTTGTAGCTTGGTGGAAGCGACTGAAGGATTCTGTCAATGACCGCATCATCCGGAAGATTAACTCCCAGCTGAGACAAGCGGTTGTGCAACCCAGACATTCTGAGTATGTGCTCACTAACAGAACTATTCTCCTCCATTTTACAGCTGAAGAACTTGTCGGAGACTTCATATCTCTCGACCCGGGCATGAGCTTGGAAAACCATTTTCAGCTCCTCGAACATCTCATATGCTCCATGTTTCTCAAAACGCTTTTGGAGACCCGGTTCTAAGCTGTAAAGCATGCCGCACTGAACGAGGGAGTAATCATCAGCACGCTGCTGCCAAGCGTTCATAACGTCTTGGTTCTCTGGGATTGGTGCTTCACCTAGCGGTGCTTCTAAGACATAATCTTTCTTGGCTGCTATGAGGATGATCCTCAGGTTCCGGACCCAGTCCGTATAGTTGCTGCCATCATCTTTCAGCTTGGTTTTCTCTAGGAACGCGTTGAAATTGAGGACAACGTGGGCCATTTGATCTACAAGACATAGTGTAAAGATTTTAGACTAAGTTCATGATAATTAAGTTCATCTAATCAAATTACTCACATTAACTCCCACTCAGATAGACATCCCTCTAGTCATCTAAGTGAAACATGATCCGAGTTTAACTAGGCCGTGTCCGATCATCACGTGAGACGGACTAGTCAAGATCGGTGAACATCTCCATGTTGATCGTATCTTCTATACGACTCATGCTCGACCTTTCGGTCCTCCGTGTTCCGAGGCCATGTCTGTACATGCTAGGCTCGTCAAGTCAACCTAAGTGTATTGCGTGTGTTCCGAGGCCATGTCTATACATGCTAGGCTCGTCAACACCCGTTGTATTCGAACGTTAGAATCTATCACACCCGATCATCACGTGGTGCTTCAAAACAACGAACCTTCGCAACGGTGCACAGTTAGGGGGAACACTTTTCTTGAAATTATCATAAGGGATCATCTTACTTACTACCGTCGTTCTAAGCAAATAAGATGCAAAACATGATAAATATCACATGCAATCAAATAGTGACATGATATGGCCAATATCATTATGCTCCTTTGATCTCCATCTTCGGGGCACCATGATCATCTTCGTCACCGGCATGACACCATGATCTCCATCATTGTGTCTTCATGAAGTCGTCACGCCAACGATTACTTCTACTTCTATGGCTAACGCGTTTAGCAACAAAGTAAAGTAATTTACATGGCGTTATTCAATGACACGCAGGTCATACAAAATAATAAAGACAACTCCTATGGCTCCTGCCGGTTGTCATACTCATCGACATGCAAGTCGTGATTCCTATTACAAGAATATGATCAATCTCATACATCACATATATCATTCATCACATCTTCTGGCCATATCACATCACATAGCACTTGCTGCAAAAACAAGTTAGACGTCCTCTAATTGTTGTTGCAAGTTTTTTTACGTGGCTTGTATAGGTTTCTAGCAAGAACGTTTCTTACCTAC
>NW_025247881.1:0-2372 GCF_018294505.1 Triticum aestivum | reverse complement strand
GTTGGAGACGTATTAGGACCATCTAGTTAAATGATACCAATTGATAGAGCTTGATGATACGAAGAAGTAGGCGTCGGATTCACCTCATTTGGAGTTATGGCTGCGAAGGTACGAGAGGTGTACGAGAGCTGGTTCTCTTTAAATTCATCATATGATAGATTATAGAATAATTATGACACTAAGTTTTTGAGAACTTAATTTAGTAGTATATAACATGGGCATCCTAAAATTATTCAAATTGTGTAATAGCACCCCAAGTAATTTGATACTTTTGCATTCTATATGTTTAATTGCCCGTCTATTTGTTCTCCAAGATTTTTGTTGCCACAGATTTCGCCTCCAGCAAGTGATATTTGATTTTATGGTTCAAAATGGGTGATGTAAATTTCACTTTTTCTATTACTTCGGCAATTCAAGAATTATTAAATTTAGGGTTGACACTATGAATAATCCTATTAGTGCATTGAGAGTCATACCAATACAAATGGGTGTGAATATCTTCATTAATGGTTATAAATTTTGGCCGGGATATAACTATTTCTAAGCTGTCTAAGAGGTAACCACACCTTTCATATTATTAATAAATTGTTGCCTCCATGGTGGTAGTAACCTAATTGGATTGTTTTATGACATATGAGACTCAATTCACCTAATGTGGTTTCGTATCATGTATTTTGATATATATATTTTATTTACGGAAATCTCATGTTAAGGCTTTAGCGTTTGAGCAGCTCACTCGGATGCGCCCAATTGTTTAGGTGGCCTTTTTCTAAACTGTTGTATACGTGACATGTTGTCCCTTCTAGCAGTAGATGTACATACAAATATTGTGCATAACTTTTAGACCTTTAAATCTCAGCCGTCATAATCTAGATCAATGGATAAAATATTTTTTGCTTATGTGGATGAACGTGGTGGCTTATTTGACTTCTGTATTATGTATATAATAGATTTCACCATAAAGTCACGTTATGAGTTTTTGTTATCGACGAAGAGCATATGGCTTGGTTCCTTCTGATCTTATATTTAGGAATCACTCAAGCATTAACTCTACGGCCCATGCTTTGGCACTGTTGCTGGCGAGCACATCATATTTGTGGCTTCGTTAAACTGTTCAGTACCGCTTGACCGTTTTCTAGCCCAAAAATAAAGTTTGGATTTGTCTCTAATTAGAATCTTCAATGGTGTATCGTGTTGGCGATCACCAATTCGATGTTGTGATATATTTAGATTAATAACATGGACGTTTGTGGATTTCCATTATAATTAAACAGGTCCTACATCCCTTTGAGTACATATACTTTAGTATTATTTCATTACACTTTTCTTATATTGACTTCTAAGGATACTTCGCAAGAGCTAATTTTGCAAATGTCAATTTTGAAATCAATATCACATGTGGTTTGCCGAACCAACTGCAACAGAGCATATTCTTTTATGAAAATAGCATTATTATTCTCCATGTATAGGATCGAACTTATGTCCCAAAAATGTAGAATTATGATAGAAAAATATAGGGCTGGCGAATTTATTGGCTTGCTGATGCCAGCATCTAGTGTATTTTTTCTGATGCCGGTTAGTAATAGCATATGACCATATGACTTTTTATTTCTCTTTTTCTTACCGATCTGATGATGAAATGGCCTCTCCGTATAGTTGTTGGACTTTGGAAATTCGATGGATGAAGAGCGTGCGGCTTGGTTTTTTCTTTTCTATTTTCAAACCATGTGATCTTATTTTTAGGACTCACTCAAGCGTCAACTCTACTACGGCCGATGCTCAGGCACTGTTGCTCACCATACATTCATATTTAGGACTTCTCTTTTTTGTTTATTATAGTATAGATGTAACGTACATGGCACCGGTGAGATTTCATTATATCCATCGAAGACACAATATACATAAAGCTAATGTATTTTCGTTGATACTCCTAGTCGATATTTTATTATGTTTAAATGTGAATATTTATATATTTAGTAAACTTTATGATTATATTATGCTTCAGAATAACGAATAGGTAAACCCTCGGTTTCTTAATATAAGACGTCCTGTCGGTTCAATTTAAATTGCCAAAACGTCTTATATTTAGGAATAGAGGTAGTAGGCATTAATGTGTCGTTCTCACTTAATCTCCCACGTTCCATGTATAGTTTTGAAAAGATCTTTAAAAAAGTTAAAATGTGAAAACTAATCATTTAAAAAGAATGTGACACTAAATATATGTATATATTGGATGACTAATTGGTCATCACACCCTCTTCGTGAAATCAGTGAAAAGAACGTCATGGTCTTCTCGAGTTAGAGTCCCATGGCTTATATTTTGCACAATTCATATTAAGAAAACAAATAATATGATGCCATCATCCTTGCTG
>NW_025247880.1:0-2372 GCF_018294505.1 Triticum aestivum | reverse complement strand
TCCATCAAGAGAAATTTGATTCCCCCACTAATCCCTTGCGGATCTTGTTACTCTTGGGTGTTTGAGCATCCTAGACGGTTGAGGTCACTGCGAAGCCATAGTCCATTGTGGTGAAGCTTCGTGGTGTCGTTGGGAGCCTCCAATTGAGTTGTAGAGATTACCCCAACCTTGTTTGTAAAGGTTCGGTCGTCGCCTCCAAGGGCACCAATAGTGGAATCACGACATCTCGCATTGTGTGAGGGCGTGAGGAGAATACGGTGGCCCTAGTGGCTTTTTGGGGAGTATTGTGCCTCCACACCGCTCCAACGAAGACGTACTTCCTCTCAAAGGGAAGGAATTTCGGCAACACATCCTCGTCTCCACCGTCTCCACTCTTGGTTATCTCGTGCCTTTACTTGTGCAAGCTTATTTGTTTCATATCATTTGCTTGCTTGTGTTCCTATCCTTGTTGCATCATATAGGTTGCTCACCTAGTTGCATATCTAGACAGCCTACTTTGATGCAAAGTTTAAATTGTTAAAGAAAAGCTAAAAATTATTAGTTGCCTATTTACCCCCCCCCTCTAGTCAACCATATCGATCCTTTCAATTGGTATCAGAGCCTCGTCTCTTTATTAAGGACTTTACCGTCTGAGAGTATGGTTGATACCGTAGACGGTGTGGAGGAACATTCCGGTGCGAATCCGACCTCGTCTACGGGCGATGGGGGAACCTCGGTCTCTCGTGAGGAGTTCAATGTGGCCTTGGAGACATTGAAAACCTCCATGATAACCAAGGTTGAAAGCATGTTTACTAAGTTCCTTGAGGGGCTTAAACTATCCACCACATCGTTGAAAGTGGGTGATCCCAGACGGATGCTATCTCCGATAAGGGGGAAGCTAGTAGTGAAAAGGCTCCTTCTTCTAGTGGTAAAAATGGCACCGGAATCTTTGCTCATGTGGAACCGCCACTTGTTTATGGTGGACCGGTTCCTTCCACTCATTTGAATCATGCCAGTCCTCCCCCTAAGATTGTGAAAAATGAGGACTTTGATTCTTGGGTTTACCACTTTAAACGTCATTTAAATCATGTGAACACTAACCTTTGGAGAATCATTGAAGAAGGTTTCTATCCGCATGATCCAAGCAACTTCACTCCTCGAGAAGCCGCGGATAATCAATTCAATGAGAATGCTCTCTTCATCATTCAAGATGCAATTCCACCCGAAGACCTACCTCATCTTCGGCCCTTCGCCTTGGCCAAAGACGCATGGCATTGTGTTGTCTCTCTCTACCGGGGAAGCGCAAGCATTCAACGCTCCAACTATGAAGTGGTGCAAGATGAGGTCGATGAGTTTGCAATGAAAGAAGATGAAGAACCTCATGAGCTTTATCAGAGAGTAACCAAACTCGCGGTCTCACTACAAGATCACGGGAGCAGGGACACGGATGACAATTGGATCAAGCGCAAATTCCTCAAGGCAATGATGCCCTACCACAAGGCCATGTCCTCTGTCATCCGTCAAAGACCGGACTTCCACACTTTGACCTCAAGCGAAGTGTTGGATGAGTTTGTGGCCATGCACATTTTGGACAAGACCGCCGACAATGCGGTGCTTCGTTCTCAAAGGGCAAAGAAGCCCAACCTTGCATTGAAGGCCAAGCTCACCGTTGAAGAAGAATAAGAGGAAGAAGAGGAAGAAGAGGAGAGCAATGCCGAAGATACAAAGTATGCATATCATGAACACATGGAACTCGCTTCAAGGCAATTTTGGAGCAAGAAAAACTCGAGGCCAAACTTTAGCAAAAAGAACTCAAGTAGCACGAAGAGCAAGCAACGTGTAAGGACTTGCTACAATTGTGGCAACGTGAGTCATTTTGTTGAGGAGCGCCCGTATGAGAAGAGGGAAGACAATGGTGGAAAGCTCATCCGGAAGGACAAGGCCAAGTCGTTCCCCAACAAGAGCAACTTCACCAAGAAGACTCCTCCCAAGGCATTGGTGGTACAAGAAGAGTACAATGAGGATGATGACGATGATGAAGGTGATGAGTCGGTTGCCATGGCCTCCGTTGCCATTGCGACGACTCCACGGGTGTCTCTCTTCTACTCACCCAACGAGAGCATCACCGCCAAGTGCCTCATGGCTAAAGCCACCAACAAGGTAACCCCCAACATCAAAACTACCATCATTAATCATCCTTCTCCGACGGATAGAATTAATGAACTTGATGGAGCTAATGTGGAGGCAAATGAGTTTGAGGCCTTTATGGGCAAACTTAAGGGAAAATCCAAGAAGCACTTTGTTGCTCTCTTGGAACAACTTGGTGAAGCCAATGACATGATCGAGGCTCACGAAGACACCATCACTAAGATGGAAGGGCATAGTCGTGACTA
>NW_025247879.1:0-2372 GCF_018294505.1 Triticum aestivum | reverse complement strand
CAGCAGCAACAACGGGAAGATCATGCTAGTCTGCATCATCATGCACACCATGGAGATCATCCACCTCCTCAACAACGCCAACCCCATCCAGATCATCGTCGACGCCATCATTAACTGGTACTAGCCTATCGATTCCCTTATCTCCCTCCTTGAGATCGCTAGTATTAGATGCTGTCAGTTGAATGGATGAGAGTGGCACCGCACTAATATTTCCCCTGTTTGAATGAATTGTAGGAGAAGGCTCCCTACGTTGCTCCGAAAACTTGCTGTCTGCAGGGCAACTAGTGATGCGGCACACCAAGCAGCAGCACTAATTGATGAAGGATGGTTGTTGTTAGTTTAGCTCCTTGGAAGTGTCTACTTCTGTGGGTAGAAATAGAAATGTTGCTGGTAGAAATAGAAATCGTAGAAACAGAAATGTTGCTTCATTTCCATGTTAATTCAGTCAATGTCCAATGTATCTACTATCTACTGTCGTGACTGTTTAAAGAATCCTTTTGTGTTGAAAGAAATAAAATGGTTTGAATTCATGTGTACATGCTGAGATGTCAAGATGGAATAACCATGTCTGTTGTGGAGGCCCAAAATATATTGCACTGTAAAAGGGTCAAAGCCTAAAAAAGAAATGAATTATAGAAGGCCGTGTCCTAGAAAATAAAAATAAAAGGCACAACCAGATATATAAAAAGGTTGAATTCTTGGGCCAGGCCCATGAAGCTGACTAGAATTAACAAGGAAAAATACAATAAATAGGCTGAATTAATGGGCTTGCCCATATAGGCACCGAACTAGACCGGGATGAATCTTACCAATGACCTTTTCAATTGGTCGTAATTTTGCCACGTCGGATCCGACGTGGCCTGGGCAGATAGCCAGTGACCAAAACAAAAGGTCATGGGTTCAACGACCTTTTGTTTTGGTTGTAAACGTCTACGACCTTATCCCGAAGAAGGTCGTTAATTTCAATTTACGACAGCCAGCTTTTGACCTTCTGTTTTTGGTCACAAAAAGGTCACAAATGAAAAACAATGACCATTCAGTGACCAGTAGTCAAGGTCACAAGTTGACATATTTCTTGTAGTGGTAAGACCACATTTGTCTTGACCACCCTCTCGAGGATGTGAGAGAGGAGGTTGTTGTTACTCTTGAACGCTTAGAGGAATTTCTAGTAGGAGCCAGAGAGGCCCAGGTAGTACTGCACCTTGGAGACGGCGGAATTGCAGCGGAAATGGTTCGCGGAGAGCGAGGCGAGGCACGCGATCTCAGAATGTGACAGACCGAGGCCAGTGAGCCCGACTACCATTGGGGACAGGGTCCTCTCCATGTCGGCGCAAAGGAGTTGCCGGTCCCTGGTGACGGCGGCAATGGAGAGGCCGAGGCGGGCGGGGAAGGTGAGAACGGCATGTAGCTTGGATGGGGATCTGAGGTTTGAGAGCTTCGTGGAGTCCTTCAGCGCCTATGATCGGGTGAGGCCGTAGGCGTCGACTAGGTACTCCTCAACCGTGAATTCGAGTTGTGGGGAAACGGGGGTGCGGCGGTGGAGAGGAGACGGCGGAAAGGGGATCTATGGCTGGTGGTGGGAGAGAATAGAAGGTGGGCGAGGACGCAACATCATAGGCGGAGCATAGTGCAGGCGAGGGCGTAGCGGTGCCCGCGTGAGGGCAACGTGCACCGCCGGGTGGTGCAAGAGAGGCTTGTCGTGATTGGCCGGTGAAGAATTGCAGCGACGCACGAGAGAAAAAACTTGTGAGCAGAGTGGGGGCTTTGAAGCTTTGCAATGTTTTGAAATGCAATTGTGTCAAAATTATTGGGGCTGCAGCTTAGGCCAATCCTAGATGAAATCACCGAGGAACAAAGTGCATTCATAGCTTGTGGGTTAATTGCAGACAATGTTCTAACTACATATGAATCTATCCACTATTTGAAAAAGAAGAAAGTTAAAGGAAGTGCTTGTGTCGTCAAGCTAGACATGGCAAAGGCTTATGATCAGATTGAATCATCGTATCTGAGGGAGGTTATGCACAAGCTGGGGTTCATGGAACAGTGGATAGGAAGGGTGATGGTGTGTGTGGAGACTGTTTCATTTTTAGTACGTGTGAATGTCCACTTTTCTTTAGTACCAATTATTCATATGAAGATTAGGTAGCCTTTCATGAGGGGGTCGATATTCAAAAAGAAGCACTCGCAGAGAAATTTTGGTGCTACCTACTGCTTTGCGTAGGTCTATGGGGGAACATTTCGATCATATAGTAACAAACATAAAGAAACTTGTCATTAGTTGGGCTCCAAGCTTATGAACAATCTGAGTTGGCATAGTTTCTTGTTAAGATAACTAGAGTTAGGGGGGGTCATCTATTTAGGTATATAGGATT
>NW_025247878.1:0-2372 GCF_018294505.1 Triticum aestivum | reverse complement strand
CCAAATAGGTTGTACACTTGTTGCATCTCTTTTTTACTCTACATGTTATATATATTGTCCACTGAGCACTCATAGTAACGGGAAATACGATTATTTTATCCTACTATATGACAAGCAGTGAGGTACCAGGCAACTTAGCTATCCGTGATGGACTCTGTTAAACGCCATCATTATTTATCTCTGCGTGTTTGAGCTGTGCATTTGTCGATGGGCCTGGGAGTTGAGCTAGTATGGCAGTGGCCTGGGTCCAAAGTAATAGAAGTAGCACAAAAACATTTTTTAGTGTAGGATTTTCCTTGCACAAGCCTGCCTACTAGAATCGCCAGTGCTTGAAAGGAAAAGTGAATGAATAACATAGGAATTCGAAAGTTTCCTATGGTACTACTTTTCATGAATTTGGTGCAAAGGAATGGAGCAAAGGAAAACTGTAGGATTTGTTCCTTTAGTGTCTCCTTGAAAGAAAAACCGTAGGAATTCTAATTTCCACTACTCCTCCTTTTCATATTCCTATTCACCAAGCACAAGACTAAGAGATAGTAGCATAATAGTATTATAACCGTACGTTTTCTTGTGGTTTGACTTAATCTCACCATGCTTTTTTGCATCCTGTGATCTTCCAATTGTTGTGAATCAAACACCCAGATTGGCAGAAATCCTGTGTTTTTAAATTCTCTGTTTTGCACATGCATTTGTATCCTATTCCTGTCTATTTCCTATCCCTGCATTGTTAGAGTCCTCAAATTCAAGCAAGCCCTTACTCAATTACTTCTGTTACAGATATGTGTCAAAGAAAACCTTGTGTGGTTTGTCCTACTCCTGCGGCGCTGTGTTCCACCCCAGCTCAGCTGCTCCAACGACAAAAGGGTTCACCACAGCAGGGATCCGCTCTCCAGACTGTCTTTCGCCGCCTCAGATCTTCTTCCCCACCGTCGGCAGCCACGACAACTGCATTACCATCATCAACTGAGCAGATGACCTTGAGGACTACACAGGTCCGCAAGAGAGGTCGCACGCTTCCGTGTCTGCTTACATTATGCGTCGCCTAATATGATGACATGCTACATTATCGTTGTGTTCACCTATTAGACACCGAGTCACGTCCAAACTAATGCTGAAACTTGAGTTTTTAAATGGTTGTGGGGTACATATTGGGGCATCAATCAGTACTATCTGTCTACTATCTGGTTAATCTCCAGTGTCTACTATGAGGTTCATATTGGATGCAAACAAACATTAAAGGATCCATTATCTGTATTTTTTAACTAAAGCTATTATCTACATGTTATCATTGGTTTTGGGTCTATCCACAGCTTGCTACCATCACTCTGGATTTGTGCATGCACTCCTTACATATTCTCACTATGTTTTATTCCTATGCATGCCAGTTATTGTACACAATGGAACTGATCGTGTAGAGCAAAAGAGACGAGCCTTGCGTGGAAACCGTTCGATCTCAGATCCAAGGGCTCTCGGAAGCCCGTATCATGGGAGAATGGAAAGCCACAACCATGTCGTTCGCACGCTGGCAGTTTGCTCATACTCGTCCCCGCACGTCCTTTAGTACTACGGCGGTTCACTCCTAGTCGTCCTGTCAATTCACATTACGGCAGTTCCACTAATCCTAACCCTCCTCAAAGATCCATGGCGTCCCAAATCTCCCCGATCAGTGGTGAGTACAAGGTTAGAACCATCACCAGCGATGAGTTCGACATCATCTACACCCATACTTCTGCGACGGTGAAAGGATGCCTTTCTTGCTTTAGACGCATGTTCGAAAACTCAGATGATGAGTGGGTCGCTGGGCTAGATGTTGAGTACACCACAATCATGGGACGAGAGAAGGATCTAAAGGGCGAAGAGAGGAAGAAACCCGCTGTGATCCAGGTTGGCGTACATAATGTTTGCTTGGTCTACCACATATGCCATGCCGACGTTGAGTGCCAGGATTTTAAGAACTTCCTCGGGGACAAAACAGTGAAATTTGTTACTATAGACTTTAAGAACGACAAAGAAGTCCTGGATCGGATAGGCCTCATTATAGGCAACCCCTTCGACCTCGATAAGAATCGGTTGGTGCCCTCTCGTCAGCCCTCAATGCTGACCTTTGCAGGAGCCATGGTTCATCCTTCGTACCGTAAACTGGAGAAAGCTCATTACACGTTTCATCATCATGCATGGCAACGGAATGTACTAGATATAGACCACATCCACTATGCTACAATGGATGGCTACCTTTGTTTCAATATCTACAAGGGTTGGATGAAGAGCAACAGCCAAGTTGGCGGTTCAAGCAAAGAAGTATCGGCCAAGAGGAAGATGGACAAGGACGAAGTCGAGGACGTGGACGAGGACTCCGAGTAAGGTGGCAGTGT
>NW_025247877.1:0-2372 GCF_018294505.1 Triticum aestivum | reverse complement strand
GCAAATAATACAAGACGCTCCAAGCAAAACACATATCATGTGGTGAATAAAAATATAGCTCCAAGTAAATTATCGATGGAAGTGGACGAAAGAGGGGATGCCTTCCGGGGCATCCCCAAGCTTTGACTTTTTTGTGTCCTTGGATTATCTTGGGGTGCCATGGGAATACCCAAGCTTAGGCTCTTGCCATTCCTTGTTCCATATTCCATCAAAAGAATTCACCCAAAACTTGAAAATTTCACAACACAAAACTCAACAGAAATCTCCTGAGCTCCGTTAGAGAAAGAAAACAAAGAACTACTTAAGGTACTGTAATTAACTCATTCTTTATTTATATTGGTTTTAAACCTACTGTATTCCAACTTCTCTATGGATTATAAACTAATTTACTAACCATAGATTCATCAAAATAGGCAAACAACACCCGCAAAAACAGAATCTGTCAAAAATAGAACAGTCTGTAGCAGTCTGTAACTAACGCAAACTTCTGGAACTCTAAAAATTCTACCAAAATATTAAGTCCTATACAATTTGTTTATTGATCATAATAAAAAAGAATCAATGCAAAATCACATTCCTGTGATTTAACAAAATTCTATTCGTGCGTGCAAAGTTTCTGTTTTTCAGTAGAATCAAATCAATTATCATCGTAGGTTATCCTATAGGTTCTACTTGGCACAAACACTAATTAAAACATAAAACCACATCCAAACATAAGGTAGATGGATTATTTATTCCTAAACAGAAGCAAAAAAAACACAAAATAAAATAGGGTTGCCTCCCAACAAGCGCTATCGTTTAACGCCCCTAGCTAGGCATAAAAGCAAGGATAGATCTAGGTATTGCCATCTTTGGTAGGCAATTCTTTGATGAGATATCTACCCCTTTTAGAATTTTCTTTCTCTCTAGCAATTATCAAATTTTCAAGAAAATGATCGAAAACTTCATTTATAGCAAATGGTTCCTTAATGATGGTAAAAAGATTGGGATGAACACTTATAGATTTAAGATCCGCAGTTTCCTTACTAGATGATTCTCCCTTATTCTTAGGAACATAAGTAAGCTTAGTATTTTTAGTAGAAGAACTTGGAGTGTTTTGAACGGAAGAAAAAGAGGTTCCCAAGTTGGTAATGATACCCTCAAGTTTATCGATTCTTGTGGAATCTAGATTTATTTTCTCATTAACTATGGGTTCTTTTTCTTTAATATTTTTCAAAGTCATTCCTACCTTAGATCCATATAGGGTAATTTGATTGTGGATCTTTTTATCAAGATTTTCAATTGATTCAATGGTAGAAACTTTATTCTCAATAGTTTCAAGCCTTTGCATAACATGCTCCAAAGTTAACGTAGTTCCATTAATCAAAAGGGGTGGTGAGCCAAATAAATCTATTAAAGCATTATAAGAATCAAAAGTATGGCTACCCAAGAAATTCCCTCCGGTAATGGTATCAAGGATATATCTATACCAAGTATTAGCACCTACGTAAAAATTACGAAGAAGAACTGAAGTAGATTGCTTCCTGGTAGATCTATTTTGAGCATTGCAAATTCTATACCAAGCATCTTTTAAATTGTCTCCCTCCCTTTGCTTAAAATTTAGATCTCCATTCTCGGGAGATAAGGAGAAGATATGAGACTAGTCATGACGACAAGCAAGCAAACTAACACACGAGCAAACAGAAAGGCAATGGGAAAAGCAAACGGGAAAGAGAGGAGGAGATTGGGAAAGAGAGGGCGAATAAAACGGCAAGGGTGAAGTGGGGGAGAGGAAAACGAGAGGCAAATGGCAAATAATGTAATGCGAGAGATAGGGATTGTGATGGGTACTTGGTTTTGTTGACTTGATTGCGTGAGCCTCCCCGGCAACAACGCCAGAAATTCTTCTTGCTACCTCTTGAGCACTGCGTTGGATTTCCCCGAAGAGGAGAGGATGATGCAGAAAAGTAGCGTAAGTATTTCCCTCAGTTTTTGAGAACCAAGGTATCAATCCAGTAGGAGACCACGCACAAGTCCCTCGCACCTACACAAAACGATAGCTACTCGCAACCAACACGATTAGGGGTTGTCAATCCCTTCACGGTCACTTAAGAGAGTGAGATCTGATAGAGATGATAAATAACATTTTTGGTATTTTTGATAGATAGATGCAAAGTGAAAAGTAAAAGGCAAAGTAAAAACAAAGCAAGTAAACATAGCGATAGAGATTGATATGATGAGAATAGACCCGGGGGCCATAGGTTTCACTAGTGGCTTCTCTCAAGAGCATAGATATTCTACGGTGGGTGAACAAATTACTGTTGAGCAATTGACAGAATTGAGCATAGTTATGAGTATATCTAGGTAATGATCATGTATATAGGCATCACGTC
>NW_025247876.1:0-2372 GCF_018294505.1 Triticum aestivum | reverse complement strand
GAGTCCAAACGCAGCGAAACTTTTTGAAAATTTTTTGGGCCAGAAGACACATGATGGCCCAAGGAAGCACCTGAGGGGGGCTCCAAGGGGAGCACAACCCACCAGGGCGCGCTTGGGGGCCCAGGCACGCTCAGGTGGGTTGTGCCCACCTCGGCCGCCTCCCGCACCGCCTCATTGCTCTGTAAATACCCTGGATACCCAAAAACCCTAGGAGTGTCCACAAAAATCAATTCCAACCACCGCAAGTTCCAAAAACCACAGATCCTATCTAGACACCATCACGGAGGGGTTCATCATCCTCATTAGTGTCTCTCCGATGATGCGTGAGTAGTTCATTGTCGACCTACGGATACGTAGTCAATAGCTAGAAGGCTTCCTCTCTCTCTCTTTTGATTCTAAATACAATGGTCTTTTGGAGATCTATTTGATGTAAATGTTTTTGCGGTGTGTTTGTTGGGATCCGATGAACTTTGAGTTTATGATCAGATCTATGTTTTTGCGGTGTGTTTGTTGGGCATGCAATTGCAGTCTGGTGTGTAGGCATGCAGTTCCAGTCGAGGGCGACACATGCAATTGCAGGACTGCTGTCGGACATGCAATTGCCCTCTCTCCGACAAAAACACAAGGCCAGTTGTAGTCGGGAGGTGGGCATGCAATTTGGGTCGAGGGCGACTCTTGTAGTTGCAAGCCTGGTATCACACATGCAACTCCCCCTCTCTCTCCTACCGCCCACTTTACAAAATAAATGTTAGTTGCAGTTGGTTGTGTGGGCATGCAATTGCATTCAGGGGTTACACTTGCAGTTGGATGCCTAGTGAAGACATGCAACCGCCCTTCCCTCGACAGAACACTAATAAATTCCAGTCAAGGGTGACACTTACAATTCTTCCTAATAGAAGGCATCCAAGAAAATGTTTCCAAAGCAACAAAAAGAGAAAATATAAATAAATAAAAAATAAAAAAGTAAATTATTTAGAAAGCAAATAAAAAGAAGAAAATATAAACAAAAATGAAACAACAAAAATGGTAAAAAGTACAAATGCAATATTAAATCAATGTCACGAGGACACCGATCTTTTGTTATTAAAAACCACTTACAAAAAAAGAGGCGGGAAAGTAAAATAGAAAACACAAAAATAAAACCATAAAAAGCCAGGACATCACATATCCCTACCCATGCATAAAATAGAAGACACTGATTAGATATGAGAGAGAAAACAAAACAAACAAAAATCTAAGATATAAATAAAAGAGCGGGCGACACTTGCAGTTGAGGTCCAATTGCTGGCGAATCGACTAAGACTTAAATAATTCTTGGTCGACTGAGAATTGCAAATCCACATAGATACTTTTTGAATTAGATATTTCCATATAGACTTCTTTTAGACATACAACTGCAGTTGGCGACAATTATAGTTGTGTGCAGTTGGAGTCGGGGACGACACATACAGTAGCGTGTCTAGTAGTAGAATGCAACTGGCCCCTCGCCAGATAAGATACCACCAAATTTTGTCGCATTGAAGACATGTAGTTGCAGCCCCAACCCCTCTGGTGGAAAACACCGTTGAGTTTAAGACATGCAGCTGTCGGGGCAATAGTTGCATTTGAGTGCCTATTGATAGACAAGGAACTGCCTCATGCCCCCATGAAAAAGAACACTCCATCACCGGTTGCATGTGAGTGTAGATGTGAGTGGGTGGACGGACATGCAACATATTGTCATTTTTTCATTCAAGGTTAAAATATAAAACTTAAAAGAAAACATAGGTGTGCATTATATTGCATGTGGATGGACATGTAACTGGTAGATTGATTAAAGAAACGACAAAATTAAATGTAAAAAGTTGAGAGTTAATTAAAAAACAAAAACCACAATAATAGTTTAAGAATGAAGAGAACTCGGGCATGTGTGCCTGAGGTAAAGATAAAGGACACATTATCATTGAAAGTTAAAGTGAAAAGAAAAATAAAAAATCACACAAAAAGACCGAGCAGAAACAAACAGACGCAAAAAAGGCACAAACATGTAGCTCTTAAGCAAGTGCAGCAAACAAACCACACGCCCATCCAGCCATGCGTTCTTTTGCCTCATTTTATACAAAAAATATTTTGGGCAATCGTGTCGCTCGAAATGTGAAACTGGCACACTAAAACATTAAAGAGAATACATAAAAAGGGGTACAAAACGAAAATAATGACTTATTGGAAATTTTCTTCATGCACGTTTCACATTCAAAAAGATAGTGCAACTAGACAATAAAAAGAAGAAAAGAAGAAGTGAAAAGCAAAAACAAGAATACAGAAGCAATGATAGATGATATATTTTAGTAGATACATAAAATTATGAAGAAGAAAAAAAATAAAAAGTAGAA
>NW_025247875.1:0-2372 GCF_018294505.1 Triticum aestivum | reverse complement strand
TTTTTGAACAGAACCTAAACTTCTCCTTTTGCCTTATCTTCATATGTGGATTGTACAAATGTCCCATACACCTGCAATTAGACAAAAGGATGAATAGATCTAACTTTTTTGTGGCTTTTTCTTGGACAATAGGTAAGAAAATAAATCTAATCTAGGGGAAACTGGAAATTCTCACCGAGCAACCTGAAAACTGATACCACTTGATAGGGGCGAGGGTGTCCCGATCTTTCGATGAGATGATAACTATCGATTTGGTGGAGACGACTTTGACGATCCGACTACAAACGTGCACGACGTTGCGCCTTATCAATCGCTAAACCAATCTCCTGAGGTTACTGACGATGCCGGAAGCACGATCAGCCTGACCACGAAGGTCTATTCCTGCAAGCAATCGAAGAACGAGCAAGAATATGATAATGCAATCTGAATATTGCGAATATATATGAAGTATTGATAGTGGTGGGAATCCGTAAGCGGTCTTGGTCTGGTCGTTGGACACAAACGAAGTACACGAAGTTGCAATGGCTAACTTTTAACTAAACAAATTCCATGGAAAAAGCTACTAGATGGATCTACTTATATAGGAGCAAGGGGTGGCGGCCAAGGAGGTGGGAGGACGTCCCAAGGCAGCCTAAAACCAACCCTAGGTCGTACAAGGCTCATGGGCCCAAGTGGAGGTGATGCAACACCTTTGGACTTGTAGTTTGACTCGGATTCTGGTGCAACGTCAGATTGTTTCGACCATAACTCAATGCTCCGGACGAATTTAAAGGTGAATCCAATTGGGTTGGGAAGAGCACGAAATCTAGTTTCCAACAAAAAAAGAATCACCCAATTCGGAGTCCGTATGAAAAAGTTGTTGGCGTTTTGAGTCAGGTATGTCTGTGCAGTCCGAATCTGAATCCAGAACGTGAGAGACTTGGACTCTATCTTCTCTTGGCCGAAAAGTGACGTGAGAGGAATTTTTGAACAGAACCTAAACTTCTCCTTTTGCCTTATCTTCATATGTGGATTGTACAAATGTCCCATACACCTGCAATTAGACAAAAGGATGAATAGATCTAACTTTTTTGTGGCTTTTTCTTGGACAATAGGTAAGAAAATAAATCTAATCTAGGGGAAACTGGAAATTCTCACCGAGCAACCTGAAAACTGATACCACTTGATAGGGGCGAGGGTGTCCCGATCTTTCGATGAGATGATAACTATCGATTTGGTGGAGACGACTTTGACGATCCGACTACAAACGTGCACGACGTTGCGCCTTATCAATCGCTAAACCAATCTCCTGAGGTTACTGACGATGCCGGAAGCACGATCAGCCTGACCACGAAGGTCTATTCCTGCAAGCAATCGAAGAACGAGCAAGAATATGATAATGCAATATGAATATTGCGAATATATATGAAGTATTGATAGTGGTGTGAATCCGTAAGCGGTCTTGGTCTGGTCATTGGACACAAACGAAGTACACGAAGTTGCAATGGCTAACTTTTAACTAAACAAATTCCAAGGAAAAAGCTACTAGATGGATCTACTTATATAGGAGCAAGGGGTGGCGGCCTAGGAGGTGGGAGGACGTCCCAAGGCAGCCTAAAACCAACCCTAGGTCGTACAAGGCTCATGGGCCCAAGTGGAGGTGATGCAACACCTTTGGACTTGTAGTTTGACTCGGATTCTGGTGCAACGTCAGATTGTTTCGACCATAACTCAATGCTCCGGACGAATTTAAAGGTGAATCCAATTGGGTTGGAAAGAGAACGAAATCTAGTTTCCAACAAAAAAAGAATCACCCAATTCGGAGTCCGTATGAAAAAGTTGTTGGCGTTTTAAGTCAGGTATGTCTGTGCAGTCCAAATCTGAATCCAGAACGTGAGAGACTTGGACTCTATCTTCTCTTAGCCCAAAAGTGACGTGAGAGGACTTTTTGAACAGAACCTAAACTTCTCCTTTTGCCTTATCTTCATATGTGGATTGTACAAATGTCCCATACACCTGCAATTAGACAAAAGGATGAATAGATCTAACTTTTTTGTGGCTTTTTCTTGGACAATAGGTAAGAAAATAAATCTAATCTAGGGGAAACTGGAAATTCTCACCGAGCAACCTGAAAACTGATACCACTTGATAGGGGCGAGGGTGTCCCGATCTTTCGATGAGATGATAACTATCGATTTGGTGGAGACGACTTTGACGATCCGACTACAAACGTGCACGACGTTGCGCCTTATCAATCGCTAAACCAATCTCCTGAGGTTACTGACGATGCCGGAAGCACGATCAGCCTGACCACGAAGGTCTATTCCTGCAAGCAATCGAAGAACGAGCAAGAATATGATAATGCAATCTGAATATTGCGAATATATATGAAG
>NW_025247874.1:0-2372 GCF_018294505.1 Triticum aestivum | reverse complement strand
AATCCTATATACCTAAATAGATGACCCCCCCTAACTCTAGTTATCTTAACAAGAAACTATGCCAACTCAGATTGTTCATAAGCTTGGAGCCCAACTAATGACAAGTTTCTTTATGTTTGTTACTATATGATCGAAATGTTCCCCCATAGACCTACGCAAAGCAGTAGGTAGCACCAAAATTTCTCTGCGAGTGCTTCTTTTTGAATATCGACCCCCTCATGAAAGGCTACCTAATCTTCATATGAATAATTGGTACTAAAGAAAAGTGGACATTCACACGTACTAAAAATGAAACAGTCTCCACACACACCATCACCCTTCCTATCCACTGTTCCATGAACCCCAGCTTGTGCATAACCTCCCTCAGATACGATGATTCAATCTGATCATAAGCCTTTGCCATGTCTAGCTTGACGACACAAGCACTTCCTTTAACTTTCTTCTTTTTCAAATAGTGGATAGATTCATATGTAGTTAGAACATTGTCTGCAATTAACCCACAAGCTATGAATGCACTTTGTTCCTCGGTGATTTCATCTAGGATTGGCCTAAGCTGCAGCCCCAATAATTTTGACACAATTGCATTTCAAAACATTGCAAAGCTTCAAAGCCCCCACTCTGCTCACAAGTTTTTTCTCTCGTGCGTCGCTGCAATTCTTCACCGGCCAATCACGACAAGCCTCTCTTGCACCACCCGGCGGTGCACGTTGCCCTCACGCGGGCACCGCTACGCCCTCGCCTGCACTATGCTCCGCCTATGATGTTGCGTCCTCGCCCACCTTCTATTCTCTCCCACCACCAGCCATAGATCCCCTTTCCGCCGTCTCCTCTCCACCGCCGCACCCCCGTTTCCCCACAACCCGAATTCACGGTTGAGGAGTACCTAGTCGACGCCTACGGCCTCACCCGATCATAGGCGCTGAAGGACTCCACGAAGCTCTCAAACCTCAGATCCCCATCCAAGCTACATGCCGTTCTCGCCTTCCCCGCCCGCCTCGGCCTCTCCATTGCCGCCGTCACCAGGGACCGGCAACTCCTTTGCGCCGCCATGGAGAGGACCCTGTCCCCAATGGTAGTCGGGCTCACTGGCCTCGGTCTGTCACATTCTGAGATCGCGTGCCTCGCCTCGCTCTCCGCGAACCATTTCCGCTGCAATTCCGCCGTCTCCAAGGTGCAGTACTACCTGGGCCTCTCTGGCTCCTACTAGAAATTCCTCTAAGCGTTGAAGGGTAACAACAGCCTCCTCTCTCACATCCTCGAGAGGGTGGTCAAGACAAATGTGGTCTTACCACTACAAGAAATATGTCAACTTGTGACCTTGACTACTGGTCACTGAATGGTCATTGTTTTTCATTTGTGACCTTTTTGTGACCAAAAACAGAAGGTCAAAAGCTGGCTGTCGTAAATTGAAATTAACGACCTTCTTCGGGATAAGGTCGTAGACGTTTACAACCAAAACAAAAGGTCGTTGAACCCATGACCTTTTGTTTTGGTCACTGGCTATCTGCCCAGGCCACGTCGGATCCGACGTGGCAAAATTACGACCAATTGAAAAGGTCATTGGTAAGATTCATCCCGGTCTAGTTCGGTGCCTATATGGGCAAGCCCATTAATTCAGCCTATTTATTGTATTTTTCCTTGTTAATTCTAGTCAGCTTCATGGGCCTGGCCCAAGAATTCAACCTTTTTATATATCTGGTTGTGCCTTTTATTTTTATTTTCTAGGACACGGCCTTCTATAATTCATTTCTTTTTTAGGCTTTGACCCTTTTACAGTGCAATATATTTTGGGCCTCCACAACAGACATGGTTATTCCATCTTGACATCTCAGCATGTACACATGAATTCAAACCATTTTATTTCTTTCAACACAAAAGGATTCTTTAAACAGTCACGACAGTAGATAGTAGATACATTGGACATTGACTGAATTAACATGGAAATGAAGCAACATTTCTGTTTCTACGATTTCTATTTCTACCAGCAACATTTCTATTTCTACCCACAGAAGTAGACACTTCCAAGGAGCTAAACTAACAACAACCATCCTTCATCAATTAGTGCTGCTGCTTGGTGTGCCGCATCACTAGTTGCCCTGCAGACAGCAAGTTTTCGGAGCAACGTAGGGAGCCTTCTCCTACAATTCATTCAAACAGGGGAAATATTAGTGCGGTGCCACTCTCATCCATTCAACTGACAGCATCTAATACTAGCGATCTCAAGGAGGGAGATAAGGGAATCGATAGGCTAGTACCAGTTAATGATGGCGTCGACGATGATCTGGATGGGGTTGGCGTTGTTGAGGAGGTGGATGATCTCCATGGTGTGCATGATGATGCAGACTAGCATGATCTTCCCGTTGTTGCTGCTG
>NW_025247873.1:0-2372 GCF_018294505.1 Triticum aestivum | reverse complement strand
TCCTTATCTAAATACTTGGGGGTATCCTTCAAATCTTCTACCAAGAACTTGGTTATCTCATCGGCTTGATTATCAACGCTGAGATGCACTTCTCGGAGACTACTAAGAGTCTCGATGCCATAAATCCCTTCGAAGGCCTGAAACTGCAGATCAATCCTCTCGAGTGGTGGCATTACCTCTCCTGTAACTGCAAAGCTCAGCCTTGGCACCAAAGTTGCAAAGAAGCGAAGCAGCTTTAGACTCTTGAATCCTCCAGGAGGAACAATTATCTCCCTATTGAGTGTAAAGGTGAGAGAAAACAATTCGGGCAGGTCCTGGATGAGCTTGAAAGTATCAGTCTTAAGAACTGTCACAGAAAGGGTCAGCTTGTAGAGGTTCTTGAGCTCCACGATCCACTTTGGAGGCTTTTCCAACATGCCAGACAGCTCCAGACCAGTGAGGTATCTTGGAGGAGCGGACATGGAGTCTAGTGAGTTGATAAAATTAGAGCTCTCATCATTGATTGCAAGTGTCTGTAGACCGCAGCTGCAGAGGTACTGAATGGAGGAGCATAAATCTATGAAGGTTTTTTGACCCTCAATAATATTGAGCTTGTAAATGGCAAGTTTCCTTAGCCCAGTTAGCTGATCAAGACTTGCAGCAGTGGTCGAGCCTTCACTGATCTCGATCCCTGACAGTACACGAAGTGCTTTCCTTGTCACCTTATTTTTCTATTGAGGCATCTTCAAAGCCTTCCGTGATTTTTTACTTCCCCCAAGCAAACTGCGGAGCCGTTTGAGATTGCCAAAAGTTTTGGGTAGATCTCCGACATTTGTCTCCCTTGCATCAAAAGTTTCCAGATCCTGGATCTTCTCTATCTCTGATGGAATCGTGGAAATCTCTGTTCGACGGAGGCTCAAATACTTCAGTACAAGCATTTTACATATGTCCTCCATATGTTTATTTGTCAATCCCTTCCAACCCTCCAGATCAAACACTTGAATTATTCCATTATTGAATGAGTGAAAAGGCAGTGGTCGGTCTTGGCTTCCAAATACGGTTAGTGACCGTACTTGAGACAAATCCATGCCTTCTGTTGGATTCCCTTGTTAAGAACCACTACTCTGCATGGAGAGTCGACGGACTTTGTTGCTAGGAGTTGGCATCAACCAGTGCCCGCCGACGACAGTGATAAAATTTTCCTGGCTTGCTTTGGACACGATATATTCAAGAATCATATCGTGAACTTTAAAGGATTTTACCTTGCCGTTGCGGTTGTGATCAACAGAGCGTATTATCTTCCTACTTATGAGTTGATTGAAGTATGTTTCTGGGACCTCCTCTGCTGTCAGACCTTGCTTCTCAGTGACAAAGCATTCAGATATCCATCTCCTGGTCAGGCGCTTCGTACAAATCTTCAAACCCATTAGAAATATGCTCAAGTACAATGAGCAGGTCTTGAGATCTGGAGGCAAATCATTGTAGCAGTAATCGAGTATCCTTGTGACTCCATCCAGGGTAAGTGGAGCCACCTTCTCTTGAAACAATGACTTGCAAACTTTCCTCCAATGGCCATGGTCATTCTTTTTGGCTGGGTTGCAGGCGGCAAGACCAGCCATGGTCACTATGGCCAAAGGCAGCCCACCACAGTACTTCCATATTTCTTCATGGGCATGTTGTTTCTTGCTGCATTGGTTTGCGGTTCACAAAAACTATGATTAAATAGCTTTTCCGAGTCTACATCGCTAAGAAAACCAACTGGATGCAAATAATCGCTAGTCAACTGGCACCAGAAATATACATACCAACTCTTCTTTCTCCCCACCATCACTCCTCGTTCGCCCCATCATTTGCTTTTGTGCTTTCAGGGGATCCCGTGGAATGAGCCAGTCGCCGCATCAGAGCATGCCGCACCAACAGCTTGAAATCTTGTAGTCACTATTACTCTGCCATTATTATCATTTTCATGTGGCAACCAAGTTCTAATATCATGCCATGTTTCTGCAGACCAAATGTCATCAATCAAGAGGAGATACCTAGCAAAAAAAGGTAAACAAAAGTACAAATGAGAAAAGAAGTGGTCGCATACCCAAGTTAGTCTTTTGTATGTTAAAACTAGCTGATAAAAGAAACTTCGTCTAACTCAGTTGTGCAAGTGAATGTACAGTCTCAATACCTAGATTTCATTTGCTAGGACTCACTTATGGGCCTCTAGTTTATTAAAATAATTTATACAGTTTTTCATGCGCTATTTTTAGAAACTAATGAGACATTCACCTAATAGTTTTAATTGGGGGTATAACTCTTTATTTTAATAGACCATACACTAATGGCGAAGCTTTTTGGAGGTCTTGAGTAATTCTAAAAATAAATGTGATGATTCGCAATTTCTG
>NW_025247872.1:0-2372 GCF_018294505.1 Triticum aestivum | reverse complement strand
TTTGCGGCTATGGTAGCGGCACAAAGCTTGCTGGTATCGAGCAGTTCGTACAGCAGCCTGAAGACGATCCTCCTCAAGGAGCAGCGCGTCATCTTGTCGCAGCTGCTCTTGCTCAGGCTCATCATAAGCGAGCACTCGAGGAGATCCGTATACGAGTTCCGTGGGGAGAACTGCCTCTTCTCCATAGACTAGAGCGAAAGGTGTCTGGCCAGTGGCTCGATTTGGCGTCGTCCTGATCGACCAAAGAACCACCGGCAGCTCCTCGATCCAGTTTCTTCCGCATTTGCGCAGCTTGTCGAAAGTTCTGGTCTTGAGCCCGCGCAGCACTTCAGCATTTGCCCTCTCCGCTTGACCGTTGCTTCTCGGATGAGCAACAGAAGCAAAGCAGACCTTGGCGCCAAGATCTTGGACGTATTGCATGAAGGTGCGGCTCGTGAATTGTGTGCCGTTGTCGGTGATGATCCTGTTAGGGATCCCGAAACGGCAAACAATCGACCTGAAGAACTTGACTGCTGACTGTGCTGTCACCTTCCTCACTGCTTCCACTTCCGGCCACTTTGTGAACTTGTCGATTGCGACGTACAGGTACTCAAAGCCCCCGATAGCTCGGGGGAAGGGGCCGAGGATGTCGAGCCCCCAAACCGAAAATGGCCAGGATAAAGGGATTGTCTGGAGAGCTTGAGATGGCTGGTGTATCTGCTTGGAATGGAACTGGCACGCTTCACACTTGGTTACTTGTGCAGTTGCATCCTGGAGGGCTGTCGGCCAAAAGAAACCTTGCCGGAAAGCTTTGCCGGCAAGTGCTCTTGCGCCAATGTGGTGACCACATATGCCTCCATGTATCTCTGCCAACAGCTTTTGTCCGTCTTCCCGGCAAATACACTTCAATTTCACACTGTTGAGTCTTCTTCTGTACAGTATGCTATCGACAAACTGGTACATACTTGACTGCCGGGCTACTTTTTCCGCTTCTTCTTGCTCTTCGGGAAGTTCTCCTGTCTGAAGGAAATGGACAATCTGTTGTGCCCATGCTGGAGCTTGTGGCTCGACAACAAGGACTAAAGGCACATCTGCTACTGCGGGAACATCCGCTTCCACGGCGAGCACCTGCGGCTCAGCCGGAGCTTGATGTTCCTCGGCAAGCTTGCCGGAGCAAAGCTTGTCGGGAGCGTCTGCTACGATGGAACAAACCATAAGGCTTGCCGGAGCAGATCGCTCCTCAGCACCCTTGGTGTTGATCTTGGGGACTTTCTTGGCGGCGGCTTCGGGGAGCTCTGCCGGAAAATAGTCACCAGAAATCAACTTCCTCTTCTTGTTCTGTCCCGCTGATGGTGTTACGGATGGTTGAGCCAGCTTGAGCACAAAGATCCCTGGTTCCACAAGCAACTTTAATGCGGCGCACTTTGACAGGCCATCAGCAATGTCATTCTGAGCTCTCGGAACATGCTCCATCTGTAGGCCATCAAAGTGCTCTTCCAGCTTTCTCACTTCATCAACATATGCTTCCATCAACGGACTCTGATAGTTCTTGTTCACTTGGCGGACGACAAGCTGCGAGTCACCCTTGACAATGAGCTTCTTGATCCCAAGGTCTGCTGCGATCCTGAGACCGGCAAGCAATCCTTCATATTCTGCAGTATTGTTGGTTGCTTGCTCCTTGGGAAAGTGCATCTGGACTACGTACTTGAGGTGCTCTCCGGTGGGTGCGACAGGGATGCTCGTCTCTGGAGTTTCTTCATCTGGTGTTGGCGTCCATTCTGCTATAAATTCTGCCAATGCTCTGCTTTGGATAGTTGAAGTGCTTTCAAACTTAAGGCCAAAGCTTGACAGTTCCAGCGCCCACTCGACAATCCTGCCTGTTGCTTCTGGATTTTGCAGTATCCTCTTCAGCGGAAAACGAGTGACGACTGTGACCTCATGTGCTTGGAAGTAATGGCGCAGCTTTCTCGAGGCCATGAGAAGGCCGAAAAGCAATTTCTGCACACCAGAGTACCTTGACCTAGCCCCCTGCAGAAGGGAACTGACAAAGTAAACTGGGCGCTGCACCATTCTCTTCTGCATCTTATCATGCTCCTGCGCAGATCCATCCTTGTCAGGACCAGAGCTTGTCGGCGAAGCCCCCTGCTTGTCGCTGGACGTATCTGCCATGGTTGCTGGCTCATCATCTGCCTCCCTCTCCGCCACTAACGCAGCACTAACCACTTGATTGGTTGCCGCTATATACAGCAGCAACTTCTCTTGTGGTTTAGGTGCGACAAGTGTTGGAGTGGAGGACATGTATCTCTTCAAGTCCTGCAGCGCAGCCTCCGCCTCCGGAGTCCATTTCATTGGACCTGCCTTTTTCAAAATTTTGAAAAATGGCAGGGCGCGCT
>NW_025247871.1:0-2373 GCF_018294505.1 Triticum aestivum | reverse complement strand
TTTCGATGCTTCCCTTGGAAAAATCCATGACTATCAAGTCCCCTGGGATTAAGCAAGTGACTCAGAGCTACTGCCAAGGTGTGGTTATTGAATTTGAAGGATTGAAGTTTCACGCCAACCTTATTGTATTGGAAAATAAAGGACTGGATGTCATCTTAGGGATGGATTGGTTAACCACCAACAAAGGATTTATTGACTGCTTCAACCGGACCATAATTCTCACCCACCATCACGGGAAGACAATAAAAGTTTCAGCCAAAGAGAGACAAATATCTCGGCAATCGAGATTGAACAAGGTGGACGTTTCTGAGTTAAGCAAAGTTCCAGTAGTGTGTGAATTTCCAGATGTATTTCCCGAAGAACTACCAGGCATGCCACCAGACCGAGAGATAGAATTCAGCATTGAGCTAGCACCCGGAACCGCCCCCATATACAAGAAACCATACAGAATGGCACCATCCGAGTTGGTAGAATTGAAGAAGCAAATAAAAGAATTACTGGACAAAGGATATATATGAGCCAGCTCCTCACCTTGGGGTTCACCAATTTTATTTGCCAAGAAAAAGGATGGGACACTGACATTGTGTATAGACTATCGAGCACTTAACATGGTCACAATCAAGAACAAATACCCGATGCCACGGATAAATGATTTATTTGATCAGCTCGCTCAGGCCAAGGTCTTCTCAAATATTGACTTAAGGTCGGGATACCATCAATTAAAAGTGCGAACAGAAGATATCCCCAATACAGCCTTCACCTCCAGATACGGATTGTATGAGTTCACAGTAATGCCGTTTGGATTAACAAACGCCCCCACATATTTTGTTCACCTCATGAACAAGGTATTTATGAAGTTTATGGACAAGTTTTTTGTGGTATTCATCGATGATATTCTGATATACTCCAAGACACTAGAAGAGCATGCTGAACATCTCAGAATCGTACTAGGAGAACTAAGGAAACATCAATTGTACGCCAAGTTCAGCAAGTGTGAATTTTGGCTAAGACAGGTAGGTTTTCTGGGCCATGTACTGACCCAAGAAGGTATTGTCGTAGACCCGGAAAAGGTCAAGGCCGTACTTGGCTGGAAGCCACCAGCGAGCGTAATGGATGTACGAAGTTTCTTGGGAATGGCAGGATACTACCGAAGATTTATTGAAGGATTCTCCACCATAGCAAAGCCAATGACGCAGTTACTCAAGAAGGACAAGAAGTTTGAATGGACGGAAGCTTGCGAGAAAAGTTTCCAAGAACTAAAAAGGAAATTAACGACGGCACCAGTATTAATTGTGCCAGACATACACAAGAATTTTGAGGTGTATTGTGACACATCCCAGAAGGGCCTCGGATGCGTATTGATGCAAGAAGGCAAGGTAGTCGCGTATGTTTCCAGACAACTTCGCAAGCATGAAGAAAATTATCCTACTCATGACTTGGAGTTGGCAGCAGTCATCCATGCACTCAAAGAGTGGAGACACTTCCTACTTGGAAATTGTTGTGAAATATACACAGACCATAAGAGCCTCAAGTATATTTTCACACAACCGGAACTCAATTTACGGCAACGACGCTGGTTGGAATTAGTGAAGTATTATGATGTTGGAATCCACTATCATCCAGGAAAAGCAAATGTAGTGGTGGATTCTCCTAGTCGGAACCCTAGCTCAGACAATGACAACCTACCAAACCTGAGACCTGAATTTCGGCAGGAGTTTGCTAAACTCAACTTAATGGTGGTCACCGAAGGCAGTGTGTCGAATTTGAAAATACAGCCTACCCTGATAGAAAAGATTAAGGAGGCTCAGCATGGGCACCCCAGCATTGAAGGCATAAAACGGAAAGTGAGTTCGGGCAAGGCCTCAGAATTCATCATAGACGAGCAGGGAATATTGTGGTACGGAGATAGGCTTTGCGTACCAAATATCGAGGACCTTAAACAGCAAATTTTAGTTGAAGGGCACACCGCTCCGTATTCAATCCATCCTGGAGGAACAAAAATGTACAAGGATCTTCAGGAAAAAATTTGGTGGCACGGTATAAAAAGGGACATAGCCACGTTCATTGCATGTTGTGGCTCATGTCAATGTATCAAGGCAGAGCACCAGAAACCGGCCGAACTATTACAACCAAATAAGATACCCGAGTGGAAATGGGACGAGATTGGAATGGATTTTATTGTTGGACTACCTCGGTCACGACACGGGAATGATACCATTTGGGTCATCACAGATAGACTGACTAAGGTGGCACACTTCATCCCTGTGAAGACAACCCACACCATCAGAAGCTTGCCAGGCTTTATCTTTCCCGTATCGTCTGCTTACATGGAGTTCCAAAGACTATAATATCAGACAGAGGCACTCAATTCGT
>NW_025247870.1:0-2373 GCF_018294505.1 Triticum aestivum | reverse complement strand
TTTCGATGCTTCCCTTGGAAAAATCCATGACTATCAAGTCCCCTGGGATTAAGCAAGTGACTCAGAGCTACTGCCAAGGTGTGGTTATTGAATTTGAAGGATTGAAGTTTCACGCCAACCTTATTGTATTGGAAAATAAAGGACTGGATGTCATCTTAGGGATGGATTGGTTAACCACCAACAAAGGATTTATTGACTGCTTCAACCGGACCATAATTCTCACCCACCATCACGGGAAGACAATAAAAGTTTCAGCCAAAGAGAGACAAATATCTCGGCAATCGAGATTGAACAAGGTGGACGTTTCTGAGTTAAGCAAAGTTCCAGTAGTGTGTGAATTTCCAGATGTATTTCCCGAAGAACTACCAGGCATGCCACCAGACCGAGAGATAGAATTCAGCATTGAGCTAGCACCCGGAACCGCCCCCATATACAAGAAACCATACAGAATGGCACCATCCGAGTTGGTAGAATTGAAGAAGCAAATAAAAGAATTACTGGACAAAGGATATATATGAGCCAGCTCCTCACCTTGGGGTTCACCAATTTTATTTGCCAAGAAAAAGGATGGGACACTGAGATTGTGTATAGACTATCGAGCACTTAACATGGTCACAATCAAGAACAAATACCCGATGCCACGGATAAATGATTTATTTGATCAGCTCGCTCAGGCCAAGGTCTTCTCAAATATTGACTTAAGGTCGGGATACCATCAATTAAAAGTGCGAACAGAAGATATCCCCAATACAGCCTTCACCTCCAGATACGGATTGTATGAGTTCACAGTAATGCCGTTTGGATTAACAAACGCCCCCACATATTTTGTTCACCTCATGAACAAGGTATTTATGAAGTTTATGGACAAGTTTTTTGTGGTATTCATCGATGATATTCTGATATACTCCAAGACACTAGAAGAGCACGCTGAACATCTCAGAATCGTACTAGGAGAACTAAGGAAACATCAATTGTACGCCAAGTTCAGCAAGTGTGAATTTTGGCTAAGACAGGTAGGTTTTCTGGGCCATGTACTGACCCAAGAAGGTATTGTCGTAGACCCGGAAAAGGTCAAGGCCGTACTTGGCTGGAAGCCACCAGCGAGCGTAATGGATGTACGAAGTTTCTTGGGAATGGCAGGATACTACCGAAGATTTATTGAAGGATTCTCCACCATAGCAAAGCCAATGACGCAGTTACTCAAGAAGGACAAGAAGTTTGAATGGACGGAAGCTTGCGAGAAAAGTTTCCAAGAACTAAAAAGGAAATTAACGACGGCACCAGTATTAATTGTGCCAGACATACACAAGAATTTTGAGGTGTATTGTGACACATCCCAGAAGGGCCTCGGATGCGTATTGATGCAAGAAGGCAAGGTAGTCGCGTATGTTTCCAGACAACTTCGCAAGCATGAAGAAAATTATCCTACTCATGACTTGGAGTTGGCAGCAGTCATCCATGCACTCAAAGAGTGGAGACACTTCCTACTTGGAAATTGTTGTGAAATATACACAGACCATAAGAGCCTCAAGTATATTTTCACACAACCGGAACTCAATTTACGGCAACGACGCTGGTTGGAATTAGTGAAGTATTATGATGTTGGAATCCACTATCATCCAGGAAAAGCAAATGTAGTGGTGGATTCTCCTAGTCGGAACCCTAGCTCAGACAATGACAACCTACCAAACCTGAGACCTGAATTTCGGCAGGAGTTTGCTAAACTCAACTTAATGGTGGTCACCGAAGGCAGTGTGTCGAATTTGAAAATACAGCCTACCCTGATAGAAAAGATTAAGGAGGCTCAGCATGGGCACCCCAGCATTGAAGGCATAAAACGGAAAGTGAGTTCGGGCAAGGCCTCAGAATTCATCATAGACGAGCAGGGAATATTGTGGTACGGAGATAGGCTTTGCGTACCAAATATCGAGGACCTTAAACAGCAAATTTTAGTTGAAGGGCACACCGCTCCGTATTCAATCCATCCTGGAGGAACAAAAATGTACAAGGATCTTCAGGAAAAAATTTGGTGGCACGGTATAAAAAGGGACATAGCCACGTTCATTGCATGTTGTGGCTCATGTCAATGTATCAAGGCAGAGCACCAGAAACCGGCCGAACTATTACAACCAAATAAGATACCCGAGTGGAAATGGGACGAGATTGGAATGGATTTTATTGTTGGACTACCTCGGTCACGACACGGGAATGATACCATTTGGGTCATCACAGATAGACTGACTAAGGTGGCACACTTCATCCCTGTGAAGACAACCCACACCATCAGAAGCTTGCCAGGCTTTATCTTTCCCGTATCGTCTGCTTACATGGAGTTCCAAAGACTATAATATCAGACAGAGGCACTCAATTCGT
>NW_025247869.1:0-2373 GCF_018294505.1 Triticum aestivum | reverse complement strand
AAAAGGAAGTAGTGCAGAAAGACGGAAAGTATTTTGTTGCAAACATTTTCCAATATTTACGCTGCTACGAATACTTACCTATGGGAAGTCTTGGCAATAATCTCTTTGGTACGTAATCCGCTATCTGGCATATTTGTGTTTCTACTTTAGTTTCTTGTAGTATTACTCCATCTAAAACTTTTGTTGGTTTTATGTTTCCTTCAATTTTGTACTCATATATAGAAAATGGCAAAAGGAGGTGATAATATTTCATATTCTCGACTGGAGAAGTCTTGTTGTACTTTATTGAAAGTTTGTCTTTCCCCAATGTTTTTTGTGTTGTTAATATGTTATAAGAAAGAAATATTGTTGGAACTTGGAAGTCATAATCTTAGGGTGCTTACATAATTTTCTGTATGACCTCTGTAGAATCCAACGGCATGGACTGGAACACACGGTTCAGAATAATTAAGGGGATCTGCCAAGGTTTACTTTTTCTACATAAAATTCCTATTGTCCATATGAATCTGAAGCCTCAAAACATACTGTTGGGTGATGATATGGAACCGAAAATTGCGGAGTTTTCTACCTCAAAATTACTCGGTCAAAAACTAATACAGTTAAATACCCAAGATCGTGTGCCGACATAGTAAGCCGGCTATAGACTTGTAAAATATTTTTGGTCCTTTATCATTATGTAAATTATATTTTCTCCTCTCCAGTACCGCTTATTCAATGCTAATTATATTCCGTGGATGCATGGCTCCAGAATATTAACTCCAAGGAAAACTCTCCACCAAGTCAGACATATATGATTTAGGTGTACTAATCTTGGAGATCACTACAGGAAAGGAGAATGGCAAGAAAAATCCATCTGGAAGAGAATACATATATGAAGTAAGAGTAAATATTACTTTACTTTACACGGATACAAATTTAGAAACTTCCACTACATGTTAGCTTCTAATTTATCTCGAAAGACCATATTCAAATTCTATACGTGTATAGGTACACCATAAACTTTGTTGAAGGCGTTGTCGGCCCCAATGATTGTTTCCGAGAAGGCTATCTGCGGGGCGGGAGAGGGAGACGACGCCCACCTCCACCGCGACGGCCTCCACCGCCACCACCGGTCGTTGCGGACACGGCTCCGGGGGCGGAGTTCGAGCACTCCGCAGATATGGCAGGATCCCACACCACGTTGCCCGCGGCTGTGGTTGACACGGTCAAGGCTCTGACAGCGGTGACTATTTCGGCGGCATCTGGAGTCACAAAGTCTAGGGATGGTATGACAGACAAAGGGACGGACAAGATGGAGGGGGAGAAACGATTTTCGAAGTGGGAAATTAAGAAGAAGAAGTTGCCTAGCTATAGATGTGGCGAACCGGGTCACTTTGTAGCCGTGTGCACCAATGAGCTTTGTGACTATTTGTTGGGGAACGTTGCAGAAAATAAAAAATTTCCTACTCGTTTCACCAAGATCATCTAGGAGTTCATCTAGCAACGAGTGATTAGATGCATCTACATACCTTGTAGATCGCGAGCGGAAGCGTTCAAAGAACGGGGATGATGTAGTCGAACTCGACGTGATCCAAATCACCGATGACCAGTGCCGAACGGACAGCACCTCCGCGTTCAACACACGTACGGAACAGCCACGTCTCCTCCTTCTTGATCCAGCAAGGGAGGGAGGAGAGGTTGAGGGAGATGGCACCAACAGCAGCACGATGGCGTGGTGTTGATGGAGCTGCAGTACTCCGGCAGAGCTTCGCTAAGCACTATGGAGGAGGAGGTGGTGTTGGGGAGGGAGAAGGAGGCAACCAAAGGCCAGGGCGTTCAGGTATGAAGTCCCTCCTCTCCCCCACTATATATAGGGAGGCCAAGGGGGGGGGTGCGCAGCCTAGGAGATCCAATCTCCTATGGCCGGCGGCCAAGGGGAGGTTTCCCTCCCCCCCAAGGCACCTAGGAGGTGCCTTACCCTCCTAGGACTCTTCCCCCCTTAAACCCTAGGCGCATGGGCCTATGTGGGGCTGGTGCCCTTGGCCCATTAGGCCAAGGCGCACCCCCTTACAGCCCATGTGGCCCCCCGGGACAGGTGGACCCACCCGGTGGACCCCCGGGACCCTTCCGGTGGTCCCGGTACAATACCGATAACCCCGAAACTTGTCCCGATGCCCGAAACAGGACTTCCCATATATAAATCTTTACCTCCGGACCATTCCGGAACTCCTCGTGACGTCCGGGATCTCATCCGGGACTCCGAACAACATTCGGGTTACTGCATATACATATCCCTACAACCCTAGCGTAACTGAACCTTAAGTGTGTAGACCCTACGGGTTCGGGAGACAAGCAGACATGACCGAGACGACTCTCCGGTCAATAACCAACAGC
>NW_025247868.1:0-2373 GCF_018294505.1 Triticum aestivum | reverse complement strand
CTTGGGGATGCCCCCGAGTGGCATCCCCGCTTTCTTCCAACTATCATCGGTATTTTACTTGAAACTATATTTTTATTCGTCACATGATATGTGTTTTGCTTGGAGCGTCTTGTATGATATGAGCCTTTGCTTGTTTTATTTTGTTTTTAAGTCATCAATCCTTGCTGGACACAACTATTTGAGAGAGCCAAAATTATGTCATGACTTGTTAGAATTTCTCTCTATGCTTCACTTCAATTTTTATGAGCAATGGACTTGCTCTAGTGCTTCACTTATATCTTTTTAGCACGGTGTGATTTATTGTTTTTGAAGAAATGCCCTCTTTCTTCACTTAGATTTATTTGAGAGTTATTAAAATTTTGAAGAAATTCTCTCTTGCTTCACTTAAATTAATTTGAGAAAAAGAAATATATTATGCTCATGGTCTTCACTTATATTTGTTGGAGCTTGTCAACAGCTATACATGAAAATTAGTCCCAAAGTGATAGATATCCAAGAAGGATATAATAAAAACTTTCATAAAGATCATTGGACAAAACAAACTTGATTTTTAGTAATACTTTTGAGATATGATGATGTGATAGGTGAGTCATCTTGATGAGTAATTATGCTTTAGTAAGAATATTGGTGTTAAGGTTTGTGATTCCCTATGCAAGTACGAAAGTCAATAGTCATGCAATGAAATTATATCCTACTTATGGTGCATTAATTGGTGTTACTTATGCTTAATGCTTTCTTATGAGATTATTCGTTTCTTAGTTGGTCGCTTCCCAATCTTTTGCTAGACTTCATTTTGTACTAAGTATGATCACTACTTGTGCATCCAAAAACCTTTAACCCATTTTTGCCACATGAGTCCACTATATCTACCTATATGCGGTATTCTTTTGCCGTTCTAAGCAAATTTGCATGTGCCATCTCTAATTTTCAAAATAAACTTCTCTTTTGTGTGTTTGTTTCGCTCGAGGAGCGGCGAGGAGTGGCTAATATTTTCCATGCTAGATGTGTTACTCTCAAGATGAGTGTTTATTCACTTGTCATTGTATGAGAGTAAGGAAAATGTATTAGGGATGCCCAGTCCCAAAATTAAAAAATGAATTTACTTTATGTTGTCAAATAATAAATTCCTTGGAAAGTGTTGGTATGGAGGGCACACGTGGATACGGTTAGCCATGAAAAGTGAAAGTTATGGTGGAAAAAGGAATAAACTTTATTTTTTGATTGGGAACCGCCTATGATATATCTATGCATGGAAAGTATGATCTCTAAGTCATTTTCGTTGGTGGGATGTGTACACCTCTCAAATGTTTTTATCTCTAAGTTTTTCGCTTTGAGCTCTGGCACCTCTACAAATCCCTACCTCCCTCTGCGAAGGGCCCTTCTTTTTACTTTATGCAATTTTCATTTTCAAATTTGAGTCTCCATCTTCTCTTATAAAAGCACCAACTAGGAGGCAATGTGATCGTACTTAAGTATTGGGTGTAGCTAATATTTGAGTGTGTTTCATGAATGGATCAATGTTTGAGCATGATGGTCTAGGGATAGCTTATTTTAGCATTGATATTCTGAAAGACATGGTTGCTTGTTGATATGCTTGAGTATCTAAATTATCATGTCAAAACTAGACTATTTCTTTGAACAACTAAAAGTCCAATTGTCCATGCTATAAAGAAAGAAATATGATATGACATGATATGCAGCATTCCACATAAAAAATTCTGTTTTTATCACTTACCTACTCGAGGACGAGTAGGAGTTAAGCTTGGGGATGCTGATACGTCTCCAATGTAGCTATAATTTTTTATTGTTCCATGTTGTTATATTATCAATCTTGGATGTTTTATAATCATTTTATAGTCATTTTATATATTATTTTTTGGTACTAACCTATTGACATGGTGCCAAGTGTTAGTTCATGTTTTTTCGTGTTTTTTACATCGCAGAAAATCAATATCAGACGAACTCCAAATGCCACGAAACTTTACAGAGATTTTTTATGGACCTGAAGGAACATGTTGGGCCCTGGTTGCACTTGGGGGGAGTCTCGAGGAGGCGACAACCCACCAGGGTGCGCCCTGGTGGGTTATGCCCACCTCAGGTGCCCCCCGGACAGCCTCTTTGCTCTATAAATACCCCAATGAAGGAATACGATGGTGCTCCCACCCACCCTCCCACCCTAGCCCACCCTCCTCCAGCAATCTCCAACTCTAGTCACTGATTTGGTCTTCTGATCCGATCAATCTCTCCGCCGGCCTCTGATCTTCTCTTCAATACCCATCTTAATGGGTTCACCCTCTGGATCTACCCTAGCTTGGACTTCTCCAAGGGTAGAGTTTTGCAGATGAGATCTATAATGCCTCGGGATACACTGTC
>NW_025247867.1:0-2373 GCF_018294505.1 Triticum aestivum | reverse complement strand
GGGGGGGTGATTAGACCCTCAACAAAAAAAGTTGGTAGTTTTTAAGTTTTTCAAGTTGAGGTAATAGATTAGCACAATTTCAAGCAAACACAATACATATCAAGCAAGCATGCAAAGAGTATATGGGCAGCAGAAAGTAAAGCATGCAACTTGCAAGAAAGTAGAGGGATGGGATTGGAGTGTGGAAACGCAATTGGAGACACAAATGTTTTTGGCGTGGTGCTATCGTACATCCACGTTGATGGAGACTTCAACCCACGAAGGATAACGGTTGCGCGAGTCCACAGAGGGCTCCACCCATGAAGGGTCCACGAAGAAGCAACCTTGTCTATCCCACCATGGCCATCGCCCACGAAGGACTTGCCTCACTAGGGTAGATCTTCACGAAGTAGGCGATCTCCTTGCCCTTACAAACTCCTTGGTTCAACTCCACAATCTTGTCGGAGGCTCCCAAGTGACACCTAACTAATCTAGGAGACACCACTCTCCAAAAGGTAATAGATGGTGTGTTGATGATGAACTCCTTGCTCTTGTGCTTCAAATGATAGTCTCCCCAACACTCAACTCACTCTCATAGGATTCGATTTGGTGGAAAGATGATTTGCGTGGAAAGCAACTTGGGGAAGGCTAGAGATCAAGATTCATATGGTTGGATTGGAATATCTTGGTCTCAACACATAAGTAGGTGGCTCTCTCTCAGAAAATGAGTAGTGGAAGTGTAGGCACGTTCTGATGGCTTTTCTCACGAAGGAGAGGGTGGAGGGGTATATATAGCCTCCACACAAAATCTAACGGTTACACATAGTATACCAAACTCGATGGGACCGGATCAGAAAACTCGATCGGACCGATCCAGTACATAATGTGACCGTTAGGCAATTTCGGTTGGACCGACATGTCAACTCGGTGGCACCGATATCATTAGGGTTAGGGCATAACGTAATCTCGGTTTGACTGATTACACAAACTCGGTGGGACCGACTTTGGTAATAAGCTAACAAGAGAGTTGGCCAGGCAAACTCGGCGGGACCGATTTGCTCGTCTCGGTGGGACTGAAGCGTTACGAACAGGAAAAAGAGAGTTTGCATTGCAGACTCAGTGGGACCGATCGCTCATCTCGGTTATATTGAAATGCTACGAAGGGAAACAGAGAGTTTGCAACCCCATCTCGGTGAGACGGAGATCCCCATCAGTGAGACCGAAGTGACTACGATTTCTGGCAGTGGCTATATCAAGTGAACTCGGTGGCGTCGGATAGATCAAATCGGTGGGGCCGAGTTTGACTTTTGGTTTGGGACATATGTGGATATGAGAAAGTGGTTGAGGGTTTTGGAGCATATCACTAAGCATTTTGAGCAAGAAACTCATTAAGCAACACCTCACCCCCTTTTAATAGTATTGGCTTTCCTATGGACTCAATGTGATCTTGGATCGCTGAAACAGAAAATGTAGAGTCCTGAGCTTTGAGATTGAGCCAATCCTTTGTCCTTAGCACCTTGACGGGGTTCCACATCCTCTTGTCCATGCCACTCCATCTGTTGAACTTGTCTGAAATATACTAGATGAAAACATTAGTCCAACAAGAGATATGTTGACATTAATTACCAAAACCACCCAGGGAGCACTTGTGCTTTCAAAAGCTCTCCAAAACGTTTCACTGTGTTTGGACTTCGTTTGGTACTGATATTCTTCAAAGTAATGAACAAGCAAAAAACAACAACTGGCACTGCGCACTATGTCAATAGGTCTGTCCCAAAAAATGATATACAGTTGCTATAAAATGATTGTAAAACATCCAAGAATGATAATATAATAACATGGAACAAGAAAAAATTATAGATACGTTGGAGACTTATCAACATCCACAAGCTTAATTCCTACTCGTCCTCGAGTAGGTAAATGATAAAAATAGAATTTTTTATGTGGAATGCTGCCTAACATCTTCATCACATATTCTTTTCTTTTGTAGCATGGACATTTGGACTTTTATATGGTTCAAAGCACTAGTCTAGTTTTGACATGAAGATTTCAATACTCAAGCATATCAACAAGAAACCATGTATTTCAAAATATCAACACTAAAGAAAGTTATCCCTAGCCCATCATGCTCAGTCATTGATCCATTTAAGAAACACAATCGCATACTAGCTACATCCAATGCTCAAGTATGATCATAGTGCCCCTTAGTTGGTGCTTTATAAGAGAAGATGGAGACTCAAAACATAAAAATTGCATAAAGTAAATAGATAGGCCCTTCGCAGAGGGAAGTAGGGATTTGTAGAGGTGCTAGAGTTCAAAGCTTAAATTGAGAGATAAAACATTTTGAGAGGCATACTTTTCTTGTCAACGAAAATGATTGAGTAATTCCCAACA
>NW_025247866.1:0-2373 GCF_018294505.1 Triticum aestivum | reverse complement strand
GCCCATTCTTCCGCCGGCGTCCACTCCACCACCCGTTTGCTCCGGAAGCGGTGAAAGCGACACAGACGGAACAGCTGCCTCCGAATCCTTCTTCTTCGGTGGCATGTCGATGAAGACGATGAAGATTTAGCTCGCGTGCATGCTGGATCGGGTTCGCACAATCTCGACGCCCCCTACCTGGCGCGCCAAAGATGTCGGGGGAAACTGATCCACCAACACCTATGGGGACCGGGCCCCTTTCGGTTCGGTGGGAGGCGGAGAGCGCACAAAGAGCGGATCGAGGCAGTACACGCGAGCAGTTTTTACCCAGCTTCGGGCCGCACGGATGCGTAAAACCCTACTGCTGCTTGTTTGTGTGTATTGAATTCTTGCTCAGGAGCGATGGGCACTGCCAGACCGAGCGTGATAGTGTTCCTGGTGTTTCGAATTAGCCGAACCCCCTCTACGTTGCACTTGGGCCTCCTTTTATACTTTCAAGGGGTCACCGACTGGTGGCAACGTAGACTAGAAGGGTAAAAATGGAAAAGGATGCGGTAGGTGCAGCTACCGCTACTGTGGACACAGTGCACCCTACCTAACTCTGACGGCAGGGGACAAGGTCATTGAATGCCCGTCTGAGCTGCCTAAACAGTGCAAAAAGTGACCGTTAGGAGCGCCACCGTTTGCCACGATGGCCTTCTCTTCATCTCCTCTTGCCACCACGTACCCCTGGCTGCACAGGCTCCCGCCACGCGTCCCTGAGGAAGCCTCATGGCGACACGCGGGTGGGTGCGCTGGAGCGTGGGTACAGAGTGGCAGCGGGCCCCCGGCGAGTACCTTGTCGGGGTCGTCGTCTTGTCGTGTTTGGGAGCTTGTCGCTCACCGGGCCTTGCCGGGACGTGTGGTGCGTCGCAGTAAGTTTCTTGTGGCGCCTTGGTTGGCCTTCCCGGCAAGCTCCTCTTGCCGGGGTCTTGTCTCTTCCCGGCAAGATCCTCTTGTCGGGGCCTTGTCTCTTCATCTTGAATACTTTGTTCTTGAAGGGGCTCCAAGGGAACCCATGGAGGACCCTGGCGGTCGTTCGGCAAGCCTTGCCGCGGGGTGCTGCAACTGCCCGTGCACAAGTTCGGGATACTAGGGTACCCCTACTCTAGTACACCGACAACTGGCATTTACTTGGTGTGCATGAATTGTTCTTTTATGACATACCGATGCATAGGAAGAGAGATAGACTTCATTGTTGCATTATATATGTTACTTTGTGCTCACTACTAAATTACAAATCATTGTTAATTAAAATTGGCTTTGATATACCTTGGGATCCGGGTGGATCCATTACTTGAGCACTATATGCCTAGCTTAATGGCTTTAAAGAAAGCGCTGCCAGGGAGACAACCCGGAAGTTTTAGAGAGTCATTTATTTCCGTTGAGTGCTTTCATATAGTTTAAAAACACAAAAATAAAGAGGGAACCTAAAAACTTTTCAAAAAGGAAAGTGAAAGTGAGAAAGACAAGCATTGTTGAAGTGGGAGCTAGCCTTGAACTTTGTTCATGCTCACGAAAACTTTGTGAATCTTGATTACAGAAACTTTTCATCAAAAATAATTATCCCCTTGTATAATTACATTTTATTATAAAAATAATGTGCCAAGGTTTTCCTTTAGGATGTCTACAATGCTTGTTGGTTTGTACGGTGCAGGACAGAAACTTTGTCTGTAGTGCGTGATTTTACATTTTTAACTGGAACGTCAATTGGTTCTAATTCCTTTTGCACTGTATTTCCATTTATATTTTTTATTTTTCCTAATTTTGGTAGAAGTTTTAGGGTATCATAAGTATGGTGGATGTTCAGATTGCTACAGACTGTTCTGTTTTTGACAGATTCTGTTTTTGATGCATAGTTTGCTTGTTTTGATGAATCTATCAATTTATATTAGTGGATTAAGCCATGGAAAAGTTATATTAAAGTAGACACAATGCAAACACAAAATATGAATTGGTTTGCAACAGTACTTAGAGTGGTGATTTGCTTTATTATACTAACGGATCTTACCGAGTTTTCTGTTGAAGTTTTGTGTGGATGAAGTGTCTAAACGAGGAGGTCTCGATATGAGGAAAAGGAAGAGAGGCAAGACCTCAAGCTTGGGGATGCCCGAGGCACCCCAACTAAATATTCAAGGAGACTCAAGCGTCTAAGCTTGGGGATGCCCCGGAAGGCATTCCCTCCTTCTTCAACAAGTATCGGTATGTCTTCGAATTCGTTTCGTTCATGCATTATGTGCAAGTCTTGGAGCGTCTTTTGCATTTAGTTTTCACTTTTTATTTATGCACCATGGTGGTATGAGATAGTCCTTGGTTGATTTATAGAATTCTCATTGCACTTCACTTATATCTTTT
>NW_025247865.1:0-2373 GCF_018294505.1 Triticum aestivum | reverse complement strand
AAGGAATCTTTCCACAACCCTCCCTTTGTCATTCAAAAACCTATAGAAAAACACAATAATGTCAGTTGGTTGCATAGAGAATAAATGACAAACAAACAACAAAATAAAAGTGAAACTACTAACCTCAACATCACAACCATTTGCTCTTTCACAGATATATCACGTGATTCATCAATAAGCACCGAGAATTGTTTGTCACCAAGCTCTGCCATGATCTTCTTTCTAACTTCATGTGCACAACACATTGCAAGCTCCTTTTGAATGTCACCAGATGTCATTGTGCAATTTCTGCCACCACGGTTAAAAGCATCTCTGACTTGTTCATTCTTAGTTTTTTCCAAATCTATCATCTCTCTAAAGTTTCCCTTGTTTAGAGAAGTAGCTGATTCATCATGTCCGCGAAATGCCAAGCCTCGTGCAATGAGATATCTTGAACAACTTACAGAACAAGTTAAACGAATCTTATACTTTTCTTCTGATTCCTTGCTTGATCTAGCAAAGTTACTTACCACACTTTGTCTTTGATTATTATAATCATCATAATGCTTGACGCAAGAGTTGTGCTTACTACCATGACCACCAATATGATCTTTGAAGCCTTTATATGCATGCTTCCAATCTGTAAATCCTTCTTTGGTGAAGACTTCATAACCAAAGTGCTCAGCCCTTCCGGGTTGCTTAAAGAGAAAACAATAAAAACAATAAGCTGCATTCTTCCACTCACTGTATTCTATCCAGTCGTACCTTTTATACCAAGATTTGGAAAATGCTCTTGAGGAACGCGAACTTCCAAATTTAGTACGATGGTACTTATTCAAATCTGGTTGCATTGGACCCTTCAATATATATGCTCTCCTCACTTGGTCTTGAATATCAGGAGGATATTCACAAATTTGTTTCCTCTTTCCCGGACCGCGCTCAATCGCATTTGGATTAAATTCATTGGCAACGTTTGGCGCTGGTGGCTCTACTTCTATTTCAGGCTGCGCATCATTCACATTTTCAGTCATTTGCTCTACTTCTACTTCAGGTTGCACATCATTCATATTTTCAGTCCTTGCTCTCTTAACCAAAAACCTCCTCATCTCTGAAATTTAGTGAGTAAAAAATCTGAAGTTAGTTTTTACACAAATAAGAATATGGACTAATCACAAGTTCATAGTACAGTACAATAAAAAGCTACTTGCATCAACTACATGTATCAGATTATCAAGTATTTCTTGATGTTGCCAAACTAAAGTGAAATCGGTGAAATATTTCTTAAAATTACTAGAGGAAAGAGTCTGCAACCTGCATACTAGTTTGTCAGTCTAATTAACTTATAGTTTCTGTAGTTTCCAACAGCTAACAAATAGATTTTCTCTTTGGACTTTGGTCATAATCATCCCCAATCAAAAGTTCCTAAATAAGCCCTAAGTACATCAATCTCATTATCTCAACCCAAATCAGTTATTAAGTACGCGATCTTACTGGAAGTCGAAGGAAAGGAACTTCCTCAGCCTTCAGGAGAGGAAGGGCCAAAGGAGGGGACGACCGTGGCCACTGCCGGCTCGCCGTCGGCCTGCCGCTCGCCCAGCCCTAGATCGCCGCCTCGCCTTCAAGTCCCTGCCGCAATTGGGAGAAACCAAAAAGACGCGAGTACGCGAGAAGCCGAGAACTGTTTGGACTCTGGAGCGATCGATGGTATTCCCTGTTGCCTCGTGGGCTAGAGCGAAGTGATCGATGGTATTCCCTGTTGCCTCGTGGGCTGGAGTGAAGCGATAGATGGTATTCTATTTTTTCTAGTGGGCTGGAGTGATCGGGACGTTCAAGTAAATAACTGGGCTGGGCTGTGAAGGAGGCCTAATCCAGTTTTGCCCGGGTAAATCCACTCCGTATCGAGCAGTTTTACGTATTGTGATACGACCACTGTTGTCGTTGGAGTGCCAGCGAGCCCGGGCAACTGCCCAGGGTCGCTGGGCGCTCGCTCTGCCACTGCTCTGGCCCAATGATAGCCGGGGCCCGCCCCAGAATGTTTAAAAAAGAAAAAGGAAATAAAATAAAAATGAATTAATATAATTAATTAATTAATTAGGTTAATTAATCATGTTTAATTAATCTAATTAACTAGTTAGTTTAATTAAACAGTAATTAGATTAGCTAAATTCTAATTAAACTAAACAGAGTATGACAGGTGGGTCCCGCACGTCAGGTTTGACCCAGTCAACCCCTGTTGACTGCTGACGTCATGCTGGCGTCAGCATGCACTGTTCTGGATAATGTTGAATTAAAATAATTAAATAAATGCCAAAATTGATTTAAATCTTTTAAAATCAATATAAAATAAACCATAGCTCGGATGGAAAAACTTTGTACATGAAATTTGCTCAGAAC
>NW_025247864.1:0-2373 GCF_018294505.1 Triticum aestivum | reverse complement strand
GGATCCAAGAGCTGCGACGGGCCTCTGCGAGAGCCGGAGCGATCGCCGCGCTGAGCCGGGCCAAGGCATTCCTGCCGGAGTTAGACCCGGCGGACATCGCCCTTGGCTATCCAAGCCTGAAGGAAGACGGCTCAGCTTTCGATCAGAAGGACTTCGCAGCTTGCGTGAAGGTTGTACGCCCGGTGGCCACCCTTATCGGGAACGACACCGACCTAACCAAGTACCAGCCGGGTTACAACGCGGAGAATCAGAGGATTCCAACCCCTCGCTATGAAGCCCTCAACTTGATCCCGCCGGCTCGTCAGCACACTTTCGCCCCGGAGATTGACCCGGCCGGGTTAATTGACGAGGAAGCCCAATTCGAAGCTCTCAGCGGCATCGACTGGAAGTCATCAACTTTCCAGGTCTTGGGATCAGCCGGAGGAGAGGATAGGAACGAGCCGGAGACTTCAACTCAGCAAGCATCATAACTCGGCTGGCGGTTTACCAAACAATGCTCCACCCTTTTAAACTTGATGAGTTTTGTAATAGAGTAGTGCAATAGTTTATCTCTGCCGTGCCATCGTGCACGTATTGAATGCTAAAGTCTTTTGAAGTTGTCTCTTTGATATTTCTCCGGGTCATAATCAATCGTTTGCTTTACTTAACCTCAAAAGAGGTGCCTTTAATTATCCTGCATAGAAGGGCAAATCACAAGTCTTGAGGCGGCTTACCGCCCTGAGAATCATAAGTTTTATATAACCCGGAATATAAATCAAAAAGGACTTTTCTTCAATGATATCCTGAATACAGCTGTAAGAACATACTTAACGGCCTGCAATCATACTTCCGGTTTAGATAACCCGGATGAGAAAGTTGGTACCGCAACTCCAGGTTACCTGCCTTATAACATTCATTGCGTTCAGCAATACTGTAAACCAAAGTTAAGCCAGCAAAGTGAGACCCGGCTGTACACACCTTGACATAATCAGAGAAAACTTGTGATAAAGCATAAGAACTTAGGGGCTTCCGGTTCGAATACGACCAGAGACCCGGCCCGAAGGGGTTACGCTAAGATTCTGATACGATCATATAGCCCCCAGTGGGTGTGGCGATGCCAATCAAGAGGGTACCGACAGCTATGTTCTCTTTGGTTCGAATACGACCCATGTTTGAACAGGAAGCCCCCAAGTGATTTTAAGAATTGTTTAACGACGCTGATTCGAATACGATCCACGTCGGTTCTCAGAGGGGTTAAACTATGATTTAAATATGACCAAAGGTAACCTCCCAATGAGCTCGGCACTTTGCCAATCAAATGGGTATCGATAGCTATGTTCTCTTTGGTTCGAATACGACCCATGTTTGAACAGGAAGCCCCCAAGTGACCTTATTGCTTACGGCTAGATGCGAATACAATCATAAGCCGGATCCTCCTTTAAGTCATCATGTAATCTTGCAATGAAAACAATACGTGCATATGTGGAGGAGAAAAAAGGACAGAGGTCCTACTTTATTGCTTATCATAATATATACATGGCTGAGAGAAATATGTACACCACGAGAGCCGGTGGCTCAAGTGTAGTAAGGCCGAAGCTGAGCTATGTTCCATGGCCGACGGGTCTCTTCCTCCGACTTACGTGAATCTTTGTGCTCCCGAATGTCAATGAGGTAATATGACCCGTTGTGCAAGTTCTTGCTGACCACAAAGGGCCCTTCCCAAGGCGGGGATAACTTGTGTGCATCTGCTTGATCCTGGATGAGCCGGAGCACGAGATCACCTTCTTGGAAGACCCGGGATTTAACCCGGCGGCTATGATAACGGCGCAGGTCTTGTTGGTAAATCGCTGAACGGGCTGCTGCCATGTCACGCTGTTCGTCCAACAAGCCCAGAGCATCTTGGCGCGCCTGTTCATTATCCGCCTCAACGTAAGCCGCCACGCGAGGTGAGTCATGACGGATGTCACTGGGGAGGACTGCTTCTGCTCCATAAACCATGAAGAAAGGCGTAAAACCTGTAGACGTGTTAGGAGTAGTGTTGATGCTCCATAACACGGAGGGCAACTCCTCCACCCAACAACCCGGCGTCCGTTGCAAAGGGACCAAAAGCCGGGGCTTGATGCCCTTCAGAATCTCCTGATTAGCTCTCTTAGCTTGACCATTGGATTGAGGATGAGCCACTGAGGAAACATCAAGTCGGATACGCTCGCGTTGACAAAACTCTTCCATGGCGCCTTTGGAGAGATTGGTGCCATTGTCAGTTATAATGCTGTGCGGAAAACCAAAGGGGAAAATCACCTTTTTCATAAATTGAACCGTCGTGGCTGCATCGCACTTGCTAACTGGCTCAGCTTCCACCCACTTTGTGAATTTGTCAACTGCCACCAAGAGGTG
>NW_025247863.1:895-2373 GCF_018294505.1 Triticum aestivum | reverse complement strand
TTCTATTTTTGCTTCTTCTCCTCTATTCCTTTCTTCTGCTCCTATTTTTCTTCTTCTTTTTTTTCTTCGACACGTGGGGGGGGGGTATATTCTATTTTTTCTTCTTCTCCTCTATTCCTTTCTTCTTCTCCTTTTTTCTTCGACACGTGGGGGGGGTCGATATACCCCCTCCCGATAACTTCAACACGAGGGGGGGGGTCGATATACCCCCTCCCCGATAATCTATGTTTTGCATAATCTATCTTTTGCATATAGGGTCACGCTATTCGTCACCCTGGGTGAGGAATAGTTATTCTTCACCCCCCTCTATTTTACCATCAATGCACTGTAATTTTACGTTTCGTAAGTTTTGTCTTATTTCCGATGCAAAAAGGGACCGTAAGAAAATATATAATCGCCGTAAAAAATATTTTATGTTATGTAAAATTACAAAAGTAAAAACATAGTCTAAAATACACATAAACTTCAAATTTTCTTGTCTTATGACATATATTTTTTATTTTCTTATGTCAAATTTTACGTACTGAATCAATAAAATTGTTACTATTTAAATTCCAAACATAATTTAATTATGAAATGATCGTAAGAGTACCTTGGATGAAAAATAACTATATATATATGTATATATATATATAGACACACACACACATAGAGAACATATATACGTGTGGCTTGTGGGACGTGGATATAGTGTCCGACACCGACGACCACATGTATCTCACACCGACGATACTTGATATTTAGGGTTTCCTCTACTGCTCGGCGACCCTCGACGACCCTCGTTCCCGATAAAAAAAAGAGGAAGAAGAAGAAAAAAAGAGGAGAAGAAAGAATAGAGAAGAAGAAAAAAAGGAGAAAAAAGAATAGAGGAGAACAACTCCTCTATTCTTTCTTCTCTTTTTTTTCTTCTTCCTCTTCTTTTTTTATCCTCTTCTTCCTCTCATGTTCGACGACCCTCGACCCCTCGGCGACCCTCGACCCCCTCTCGACCCTCGACCCCTCGGCGACCGTCGGCCCCCTCTCGACCCCTCAGCGACCCTCGACCCCTTGACGATCCTAGAACTTTTTTTCTCCCCGATAACATTTTTTTATCCGAGAGAGTTAGTGTTCCTGAGTGAACCGGATCGGGACATTGGTCATATCGGATTCATCATATTTTCTACGAATGTTCTATATACATACATCCATTGATATCATTCCATACATACATAGACATCTACATTATATATGAACAAAAAAATATCAAAATTTACATATACATACACACATACATAAATACACATGACCCCCCTCATTCATCATATCAAATTCATCATATCAATATTTTGCAAGGGGAAGGAAGGAATGGGGGAGGATGGGGCGGTAGCTACCTCTCCCGGCAGGATCGGGGAGGAGACGCGGGCGGCCGGCGTCGGGGGCGACGGCGGCGAGGACGGGCTCGCGGTCGGTGACGGCGATGGCGGGGCGCGCTCAGCGAC
>NW_025247863.1:0-885 GCF_018294505.1 Triticum aestivum | reverse complement strand
GTGCCATTAGCTTTAAAATTTGAATAGTTTAAATTTCAATTTTTTAAAATTTGTGTGAATCACTAGTTTATGAATAACTTTACTATAAAAATTGATTTTTGATTCATTTTTTTCCTGCTATTTAATATTACTGTGTTTTATCATTATACTCAATTTGGTAATTTTAGTTAGTCATAACAAATATTATAGGCATATTTTTTTCTTTTTTGCTATTTATTTTTTCATTTCTACTTAGAACTAAATACTTATAGTTTTTTAGTGATTTCTTTTTTCTTTTAGGTCACAAAAATTATAAACTTTCTGTTAGTGCCATTAGTTTTAAAATTTGAATACTTTAAATTCGAATTTATTAAAATTTGTGTGAATCACAAGTTTGTGATTAACTTTACTAAAAAAATGAACATAGATGCACCTATAGAGAAAATTCAACCTAAATTCATAATCAATTTCTATGAATTTAGGTCAAATTCCCTGTATAGGGGCATCTATTTTCACTTTGGGAGGAGCTCAACAAGGCAGAGAGGGACGTGCTTATAAACCGGTGTGTGCGCCCTTCGGTTGGCGAGGTGGGACCAAACTCTGAGCGCCACGAGGACCAACCCTTTAGTCCCGGTTTGTGGCACAAACCGGGACTAATGGCCATGGGCCAGGGGCGAGCCCTATTTTTTTCCAGTTTTTTTGTTCTGTTTTCTGCATTATTTATTTTATTTTGTTTTTTGCTTCATTTTTTAATTCTTTTTGCTTTTAGTTTTAGAAAAATTATAAACTTTCTGTTAGTGCCATTAGTTTTCAAATTTGAAAACACTTTTTTAGTTTTTTTGTTTTCTTTGTTGCTTTATTTATTTTATTTTGTTTCTACTTACAACAAAATACTTATTGTTGCTA
>NW_025247862.1:0-2373 GCF_018294505.1 Triticum aestivum | reverse complement strand
AGGAAGACCCTGGCCTCTACATCAGAAAGATGCATGCATCCATTTATTAAAAATGTGTCCAAATAGTCTTAGTACAAAATAGGCTCACTCTGAGCTGAAAGAAGAAAAGAAAGGGCAATTCTAGGTGGCTGCCAACTGTTTATAGGATTGGTAGTCCGATTCCGTTTCGGCCGTGTCCGGATTTCTCCACCATCAACACCGGTGGAGCATCTCTATGGGTCACAACAGGATTGTAATAGTAGCACATTTTTTTGAGAATAGTTATATCACATTATTAGTCACGCGGAGGCAAATTAATCATGGAGAAGAACATGAGAAAAAGATTTATAATGTACCTTTGGTGTTTCAATAAATTAAACTGGATTGGAACTAGGCTTGGAATGTACGGGATTGCATCAAATTGAGAGAGAAATCATGTGCATATAAATTGGATTTAGCAAAAGCTTATGATAGGGTTGATTGGCACTTCTTGGAGAGTATGCTAAGGGCATTGGGCTTCGCCCCAGGTTGGATAAATTAGATTATGCCCTGTGTTATGCCACTAAAATTTTCTTTGCACTTCAATGGTCAACTTTTGGAAGCTTTCCCCTTCATGTGGTATTAGACAAGGAGATCCTTTATCACCGTACTTATTTCTGTTCGTGCCAGCGGCTTTATCTTTGGTGCTACAGAATGCGTGTACTAGAGGATTTCTTATGGACTTTAAGATCAATAGGCATGCTCCGGGTATATCACATCTTTTGTTTGCTGACGATTGCCTGTTATTCTTCAAGGGATCCATTGATCAAGCTTTGACAATTAAGAATATTATTTCCACTTATGAGAAGGGAACTGGTCAGGTGTTGAGCCTAGATAAGTACTCTATCATGTTTGAAAAAAAAATGCAGTGTGGAAATTCAAGTGGCCGTTATTGTAATCCTTTGCATCACTGCAGAGGGATTTGAGGAAAAATATCTTGGGCTTCCGATGCCTCAAGGTAGAATGAAAGCTGGTAAATTTTAATCAACAAAAGAAAAAGCTCTCAAGATTTTATCAGATTGGTTAGAAAAATATGCATCTTGTGGAGCAAAGGAAACATTGATTAAATCTTTGCTTCAGACCCTCCCAGTGTATGCCATGGGTATGTTTAAGTTTCTGGCTGCATTGTGTGAGGAGTTATCGCAGATTATAAGGAATTTTTGGTGGGGTGATGAGGAGGATAGGAGAAAGACTCATTGGCTGGCTTGGGATAAATTGACAAGGCCTAAAGCTGAGGGGGGGATGGGATTCCGAGATCTCAGACTTTTTAATCAAGCACTGTTAGTGAAGCAGGCATGGATGTTGGTGGTCAGCCCTGATTCTCTGTGCCAAAGTTGTCAAGGCAAAATGTTACCCACAGGGACATATCCTTGACACTGTATTTTCTCAGTCGGCCTCACTATCTTGGCAAGGTATTATGCATGGATTGGAGTTTCTGAAATTGGGAGTTATTTGGAGAGTGGGTGATGGCTCTAAATATTTGGAGAGATAACTTTCTCCCAAGGTTCTCTGGACTTGAAATTATGGCAAGGAAGAGTAGGATGAGAATGAAATGGGTGTCTGATTTGATTCTGACTGGTCGAAAAAGATGGGATGAGAATTTGGTTAGGCACCTATTTTGCCCACATAATGCAGAAGAGATCCTTCGGCTGCGTATTCCGTCTTCAGGGGAAGGTGATTTTGTTGCATGGCGCTTTGAGAAGACAGCGACGTTTTCAGTTAAAAGCGCGTACAAGCTTGTACTCATGTAAAGGAACAAAAAGAATATGAGGGGCAATACAGCGATCGATGCAACATTGGGGGAGAGGAAAATTTGGGACATCATCTGGAAGGCCAATGTTCCTCAGAAGATCCATATTTTTGCGTGGTGGGTTGCTACCAATAGTTTGGCTGTCCAAGTAAACAGAGTGGCGCACTACCAAGCGATTCTCAGTACATACTCGATATGTGGAGTGGACGACGAGAATACGTTTCATGCGCTTGTTACGTGCCCCAAGGCTCGTGCGTTGCGTATGGCCATGAGAGGTATTTGGGAGTTACCGATGGAGGATGCATTTAGGTATACTGGGTTGGAATGGTTTCTTGTTCTTGTAAGTCAAGTGGGATAGTCTATGCGGGACAAACTTATTTTCATTTTCTGGAGAGCCTGACACTTGAGAAATGATTTGATTTTTGGCAAGGGCACGGAGTCAGTCACAAATTCGGCCAATTTTGTTGATAATTATTGGTCAACCTTTGGTGCATGTCATTCAATGCCATTGGAGGATTCAAAGAATAAAAGGAAAAATCCTATGAGTGGTCTGAAATGTGATCCAAATACTTTGGAAGTTCAGATGGGTTGGAAGCCCCAACCTT
>NW_025247861.1:0-2373 GCF_018294505.1 Triticum aestivum | reverse complement strand
CCTGCACCCAAAGAGCCAGTTGCTGCTGAAGGCAAGAAGAGGAAGGAAAGGGTCAAGAAGACCGTAGCCAAAGTGCTTGGAACGGCTTCCATCATGGAAGAGGAAGAGGAAGAAGAGGTTGCTGCACCAGCACCTAAGGCACCCAAGCTAATGGGTGATGCTATCAAATCAGGGGCTACTGCATCTAAGCCCAAGGCTGCATCAAAGGTCAAGACAGCACCAAAGAGAAATACAAGGAGCATACCTGCTGCTGAGAAGAACAAGGCCCCAGTGCCTGAAGCTGCTGAAGAAGAGGATGAAGAGCAAGTTCTCAGAAAACTCAAGCCCAAGATCCCAAACCACAATGATGCTCATCCTGTGGCTGAGGATATGAAGCTCAGGAGAGACTTAGGGCTCAGGAAGTGGAGAGAAGCAGATCCGTATGCTTCAAGGAGAAGGACTGCTGTGGACTACAGATTTCATACCAAGGAATAGCAAGATTTCTATGAGACGGTGCTGCTTGATAAGAAGCCAATTGTTTGTGACATGAGATGGGTCGACTGGACCTACATGAAGGAAAATGAGGAACACTACCCTGGAGTGTATGATAGCTTTAGTGCTTGTGGAGTTGCAGACTTTGTTGGGCAGAAGCTCACAAAGTGGAATGAGGAGCTTATAATGCAGTTCTACTCCACAGCACACTTTTATCCAGATGGGAGGATCACATGGATGTCTGAGGGTACAAGGTACCAATCTATAGTTGCTGAATGGGCATAGCTCATCAATGCCCCAGAGGAGCAAGCAGATGACTTGGATATCTATACCAAGAAGAAGATGGATCATAACTCAATGTCCAATATGTACAAGGAAATTCCAAATGAAGCTCTTGAAACTTTCAAATTTGGCTCAGTGCATTATCTTCTGTCAGGGCTGCCAACCATCAATTGGATTTTGAGGCACACTCTCTTGCCCAAGTCTGGAGATCACAAGATGATCAGAGGCCATGCAATAAATTTGCTTCATGTATTTGATGTGCCATAGAAGTTCAAGGTGATGAGCCTCATAGTAGAGACTATCAAGAGGACAGCAGCAGACCAGAAGAGGAGCTGTGGATATGCCCCACAGATTCAGGAGCTCATCAACTCCAAGATGGGCACGGGCATATACTTATTGGACAAGGAACACCTGCCCATCTGTCCAGATTTTGAGGACAATCAAGTTGTGATGACTGAAAATGAACCATCATCAGCCCAAGCACAAGCAAAGAAGGAGAAGGCAAGGAAGGAGCAAGTTGCCAAGATGCCAACTCAAGAGGAGGCATCTGAGTATTTCTTGAAAACCAAACAAGAGCAGCTTGGTTACCTGATTGCATCCACCCTGCGGATTGAGAAAGGACTAGCCACCCTAACTCAAAACCAGGCAAGCCTAGAGAGAATCATGGAACAAAAGTTCTATGACTTGGATGTCAAGGTGACAGAGATTCAGACTGCAGTGGAGCAGCTCCAGGATGATATGCAGGAGAGGAAAGGGAAGACAACCACTGATGCCTTTGCCAGAGTGCCATGAGGTCCGAGGTCGTCTGCAGTGCCAGTTCCTGACACAAGAGCAACTGCCTTAGCTCCAGCCGTAGCACCAGCCCAACCAGTTGCAACATCTACTTCAGCTCCAACTCCAGCGTCTACTTCAGCGTCTACAGAAGCCTTCGTCCTTGGAGTGATCCGGACTCCACCACCACCACCAGAAGATCAAGCCTGAGCGTCGATCTAGCACTATGCATTTTCTAGGAACTTTTTGGTAACTTGTTTCCAAAGGGGGAGAAGATGTATAGATCATAGGCTTCGAGAGAGAGAGTGTTGCTTTTTTTCTCTCTTGCTTTATTTGGTGGTTTTCCGAACTTTGTTTGCTTTTGAGTGCTTGAGATACTACGTCATTATCTATGAGACATTGATGATCATGTGTTTGATCATAAGCTACACTTAATGTTAGCTTAATGCTATTATCTTATCTATCTTATGTGATCATTCACTATTCTTGGTGATGAGTGCATGTATTTCAGTCTTATCATTTTAAGCGCTCCACCAAGATGTATGTGACATGAAAGAGTAACCCATGACTCTAACTCCTTGTGCATTTGCAGTCCAAAGCAAATTTTAAATATGCACAAATTTAGGGGGAGCTCTTACTTGTCACATACTTCTCAAAGCGATGATATATTTCATGCTTATTATCATTTGTCGAAGCTTTGATCTATATGTTGTCATCAATTACCAAAAAGGGGGAGATTGAAAGTGCAACTATCCCTAGGTGGTTTTGGTAATTCATAACAACATATAGCTCATTGAGCTAATGCTATTCCAAGATGACTATTTTAGGAAAGCTCAATGATTGGCATGG
>NW_025247860.1:0-2373 GCF_018294505.1 Triticum aestivum | reverse complement strand
CACGCGTGTCCGGGGTGTGCCCCCCTCACGAACGGCGCTGCCGCCGGCACCTGGAGGGGGGAAACAGACGCGTGGGGTCTACACGGAGGGGATCTTGCTGTGGGACTTCCCCGGATGTTGCTCCAAAGTGTTCCTATGGGCTGACCTAACACAACCGGGTGGGGAGGTCCATTGGTCAAAGCCCGTCGTCAAAGGGGTAGATCCCGTGGTCAAACGCTACAGGGTTAAGCGGGACGGGGGCACTGGGGGGTAGCAATGCCACCGGAGCGTCGCACCGGGCCCTCATACATGCGGGGTGGTGTGGTGGCATGTCCGAAGAGGCGGGACGCGTCTCCGGGGCGTGGCCCCCCTCACGGACGGCGATGACACGGTAGTAGACGTTCTGCGGTAACGATGCGGCGTCAATATTACTAAATACTCGGAGCGCGATAAAATCATGATTTTTTTGCACGACGTGGGCACATGTGCTATAGGAACAATTGTATTTTTTTCATAATTTTTGGTGATGGAGAAGTATCCGAAAAATTCCCTCCACGCGGATTGCCCTTCGCGCGTCTACGGCTGTGGCCGGCGGCCTCCGGGGGCTAGCATGCCGCCAAATCTTGCGCTGGCGGCCTCTCACAAGTCTGGAAGTGTTGTCGCGGTTGCAAACGCCCGGCACGCGTGTCCGGGGTGTGCCCCCTCACGAACGGCGCTGCCGCCGGCACCTGGAGGGGGGAAACGGACGCGTGGGGTCTACACGGAGGGGATCTTGCTGTGGGTCTTCCCCGGATGTTGCTCCAATGTGTTCCTTTGGGCTGACCTAACACAACTGGGTGGGGAGGTCCATTGGTCAATGCCCGTCCGTGCAAAGTCAAAGGGGTAGATCCCGTGGTCAAACCCTACAGGGTTAGGCGGGACGGGGGCACTGGGGGGTAGCAATGCCACCGGAGCGTCGCACCGGGCCCTCATACATGCGGGGTGGTGTGGTGGCATGTCCGAAGAGGCGGGACGCGTCTCCGGGGCGTGGCCCCCCTCACGGACGGCGATGACACGGTAGTAGACGTTCTGCGGTAACGATGCGGCGTCAATATTACTAAATACTCGGAGCGCGATAAAATCATGATTTTTTTGCACGACGTGGGCACATGTGCTATAGGAACGATGGTATTTTTTCATAATTTTTGGTGATGGAGAAGTATCCGAAAAATTCCCTCTACGCGGATTGCCCTTCGTGCGTCTACGGCTGTGGCCGGCGGCCTCCGGGGGCTAGCATGCCGCTAAATCTTGGGTCGGCCGCCTCTCACAAGTCTGGAAGTGTTGTCGCGGTTGCAAACGCCCGGCACGCGTGTCCGGGGTGTGCCCCCCTCACGAACGGCGCTGCTGCCGGCACCTGGAGGGGGGAAACAGACGCGTGGGGTCTACACGGAGGGGATCTTGCTGTGGGACTTCCCCGGATGTTGCTCCAAAGTGTTCCTATGGGCTGACCTAACACAACCGGGTGGGGAGGTCCATTGGTCAAAGCCCGTCCGTGCAAAGTCAAAGGGGTAGATCCCGTGGTCAAACGCTACAGGGTTAGGCGGGACGGGGGCACTGGGGGGTAGCAATTCCACCGGAGCGTCGCACCGGGCCCTCATACATGCGGGGTGGTGTGGTGGCATGTCCGAAGAGGCGGGACGTGTCTCCGGGGCGTGCCCCCCCTCACGGACGGCGATGACACGGTAGTAGACGTTCTGCGGTAACGATGCGGCGTCAATATTACTAAATACTCGGAGCGCGATAAAATCATGATTTTTTTTTCATAATTTTTGGTGATGGAGAAGTATCCGAAAAATTCCCTCCACGCGGATTGCCCTTCGCGCGTCTACGGCTGTGGCCGGCGGCCTCCGGGGGCTAGCATGACGCCAGCTCTTGCGCCGGCGGCCTCTCACAAGTCTGGAAGTGTTGTCGCGGTTGCAAACGCCCGGCACGCGTGTCTGGGGTGTGCCCTCCTCACGAACGGCGCTGCCGCCGGCACCTGGAGGGGGGAAACGGACGCGTGGGGTCTACACGGAGGGGATCTTGCTGTGGGACTTCCCCGGATGTTGCTCCAAAGTGTTCCTATGGGCTGACCTAACACAACCGGGTGGGGAGGTCCATTGGTCAAAGCCCGCCCGTGCAAAGTCAAAGGGGTAGATCCCGTGGTCAAACGCTACAGGGTTAGGCGGGACGGGGGCACTGGGGGTAGCAATGCCACCGGAGCGTCGCACCGGGCCCTCATACATGCGGTGTGGTGTGGTGGCATGTCCGAAGAGGCGGGACGCGTCTCCGGGGCGTGGCCCCCCTCACGGACGGCGATGACACGGTAGTAGACGTTCTGCGGTAACGATGCGGCGTCAATATTACTAAATACTC
>NW_025247859.1:0-2373 GCF_018294505.1 Triticum aestivum | reverse complement strand
AGGACTATCGCAAAGGTTACTAATATCCTAAAGGCACTAGCAATTACTATCAACATGAAGTAGGTAGAGTGAATCTCGGGTTCAGAACCCAGGAGTAGAATACCTACTACTAAGTAGCATCACGGGATGCTTCCGAGAATAAAGGCCAGAATCTTCACACTAGGACACAAATCATGGCTAGACCACTAGATGATCCCCTAAGCACTTAGGGTCATAATAATAATTCCAACATATATGTCGAGGCAATAATTACCTCAACACACCGATTAGTGTGGTTAATCTGGCCCATGGGAACATCGGAAACAGAAGGAAGGGATTTGCAAATGCATCGGACTATTTAGAAACCTGGGATGACTCGGACAGCATAACAGCTATAATTGCTCAAAAAGATTTGAGACAATCACAAAAATGGTGGCATAACCACTCAGAAGCACAATATCAAGGTTCCGAGATCAACAATTAACATACGGAAGTAGTAGGAACTGAACTGAGACTTAAATCCAATAATCTTATAAGTCTACTGATTAGTAACACGTGATCCTAATAGAAAGAAGAGATAGCCTAGTTCTTAATCCCCGCAGGAAAGATAAGATGACTCAGATCAGAAGGGCATGAGGTATAAGGAGTAAAAAGAGCCTTACGTTCCATCCCACAATCAATTCCTTTATATAACTAAAGAATTTCTAAACTCAACTTCGACCAGTTTGGCTTGGTAATCCTACAGGCAGTCAAGCTCTGATACCAACGCTGTCAGGACCCCGACTCAATGCCACATCGATCTAGCATGTAACACCTCATATCACTTTGCGGCCTCACGCACGGTATTCCCACGGGTGTCGCCTTACCTTTGCCCGGGACCGTTTGCGCCTTTTGGCACACGTATATGACAGTGTCGCTAGCATCCATATGATAAGGAGCCCGGGCTGACATGGCTAGTCGTAAACCCAAAGCGGCACAGACTTACAGGGACATGCATCCATGACCCAGCATCGAACGTGTCGGTCATCAGCGAGTGAATCCAGGCTGTAGCACTGGGCTAGCAGGACTCCGGTGAACCGGGCTGTAGCGGGCTAACAGGACTCCGGTATTCACCGCGTGACATTTCCCGAAGGGACAGACACAGGAACGAAGAAGGACACATGCCGGCCAGCCTAAGTGTTTCGGAGCAGTAGCAAGCTACCATAGCTCGGTGGAAACACTAGGAGACATTTCCCGGTAAGAGAGGCTACTAAAGATAAACAACTAGATGGTCAGATCCCACACATACCAAGCATTTCAATAACATACACACAATATGCTCGATATGTGCAAATACAACATGGCATCACAACATGACTCTACGACTCAAGTATTTATTCAATAGGCTCCGAGGAGCGAGATATTACAAACATGGGTCTCATGACCCAACATTCAGAGCATACAAATCAAGCACAAGCGGAAGCTATCATGTCTGAGTACAGACATCTATAAATGAAAAAGGCTGAGAAGCCTGACTATCTACCAAATCCTGCCGAGGCACAAGATCGTAGCTGAGGTAACAAGCTAAACGTCGAAGACCACGCGGAAATACTAGTGAGACTGAAGTCTCTCTGCAAAAACATAAAATAGGCAAACATGAGTACAAATGTACCCAGCAAGACTTACATCAGAACTATCTACATATGCATCATTATCAACAAAGGGGTGGTGGGGTTTAACTGCAGCAAGCCAGCTTTGACTCGGTGGCTATCCTAAACTACGACTGCAAGTAACTTTTTTGAGGTGGCGCACACGAGTCCACATATTCACCATATCAATACACCACTATGGATCCGCTCCCGTCTCCCTACGAGAACGCCATCCATAGCACTCACGCTTATCTTGCGTATTTTAGAGTATCTACTTTCACTTGTCTATGAACTGATATAAGCAACCCAGAAGTCCTTTTCCGTGGACACGGCTGTTCGAATAGATTAGGTTAACCCTGCAGGGGTGTACTTCTTCACACACGCTCTCACCACTTACCGCCGTTTACACGACATGTACTCGGCAACCTTCAAGCGGAAGCCCAACGTGGGTGTCGGCCACGACTTACCTAATCACCTAAGTCTCTAGTCCAGGTTTATCGCCTATTCGGGTTCCATCCATGAGGAGATCCGGCCGGAGTTTCGCTCACAGCCCCAAACGATGTGAACAGGGTTCCCGAGACACCAAACGGGCGCCCGGTACACCGTGCCACGTGCCTACCGCATCACAGCCCACCCCTACGGTCAGCGCTGCCCACGGCCTCCAGCATACTACAAACACCAGAAACTACTTGCAACTCCTGGACAGAGGACAAGGGTGATCAAGAAGCCGAGAGGGTCCATTGGTTTCGGGCCCAATGCATGGTAG
>NW_025247858.1:0-2374 GCF_018294505.1 Triticum aestivum | reverse complement strand
GGGGGTAGTGTCTAGAATAAAATGATATTGTTTTTGTATTTTAATGCAAATGATATATTTTCTGCGTCTTCCACACATGAATTCTTTTCAGATTTTTTGGAAACTCTGGAATAAGAGATTGCCTTCCAGGCATTAATCCGACCTTATAGCATGGTTGCACACCTTTAAAATTCCCAAAGTGTTTTTTTAAGCTGCAAATTTAAGGGGTTCTCTGAATTGCATTACTCATAAAAACTCATCAAACAATATGATAAATTGTCATGTATGTATGTATGTATCAATGTATAAAAAGGACAAGAGGTATTAATCTATGGACATTGATAGGTTATATCAGTGGACAGTATGACTCGATTCATCAGTGGATATTGATAGTTGGATGTGCTTAACTAATACAGAGCTGCTTGTATTAATCTGTCAAATGGAACGCAGGATGAAAAGACCAAGTCCTGGAAGAAATTAGTGAACATTTCTGTGACAGGTGCGACCGGGATGATATCAAATCATCTGCTATTCAAAGTAAGCAGCGCCGAGTATATTCAAATTTTATCTATGTAGAGATGTTGGCACTGTCAACAATTCTCCTGCTTTTATTGAAAATACATAGAAACAATGTCCCAGTAGCAGTCATAATATTCTCATTTACCAGATGCAAGAGCAGTATATTGATAGTGGCAAGTACTGCCGTTCTATTGTTGCCACTAATGATTACAGAGTCACGTGTTTCTGTTTTCGCCAATACGACAACCAAAGCTACCTGCTATATATGCACATAACTGATTATTACTTTCATTCTGCTGATCTATCATCTTTGTGTTATTACAATGCGGGTGACCATATTCTTGTCTTGAAATTTTGCGTCTAGCACATCTGAAACATACAGTAGTACTGATCATTTATTGGACTAAATTTTTGTAGCTTGCCTCCGGTGAGGTTTTTGGACAGGACCAACCAATAGCACTGAAGTTATTGGGCTCGGAAAGTTCAGTACAAGCACTAGAAGGTAGCTTCACTCACTTATTGTCCTTCACATTTGAGAAGCAACACCGATCCATCTTAATTTTCTACATAATACACATTTTGAACTACATTCCAAATTCCAATATTGGTGTACTCCCAGGTATAAATGAGGAGCTGTTTTACGGTGATTGGGTTAGTACTCGGAGTACTTAGCAGTATTTACATGTCTGATCACGTCTGATTTTTATTAGCCGTCAGATCTTGCGGGGAATTTTAATTGATTAAATTTAATATGTTAATTGCGATAAGGGCATAATGGTCCAGGGGGAAATATCTTTTCTTGAACCGATCACCTGAGGACCAGATCCATGTCTACTCGATCCAGTTCAGAATCCTCCTCTGATCTATTCGTCGCCGCTCGCCGCTCCTGACCTTCACCGTCCTCGACCTGCCCGGCGAGAGGAATAAATTCATCGTCCTCGTCCTCCACCAAACCAACCCCAGCCCCCCACGCCGTCACCGAAGAAGAAGAAGGCCGGATCTGCGCCGACTGAATCGGCGGCGACCGCGGCGGGCGATCCCATCTCTTCGCGCATACCATCCTTAAGGTATGAATTCGGCTTGGCGTTCTGCTCGTTCTCTTGGCCATTGCGCCCCTCCACCGTGCATGCAGTACAACCTCAACCTCACAAGATCCGGGTACTGACTAGAACAACGAATGGAAAGCTTCATCGTGGCATAGTTTCTCTTGAGCTAATCGCATCATGTTTGTTTAAGCAAGATGTTGACGTTTGAGATGAGATATACTAAAGGAAGATGAGATACTGGTTCCATAGTTCACTTAATTTAGTTTATTAAAGTCATCATCACTTTAGGTTTGCATAGCGCATGAAATATAGTTTAAAGGAAGATGATATACTACTTGTTGGACGTTGATGATTGGTTTCCCTCACATGTCAAACCAGCAAAGTCTTTTCCATGCACTTGTCTTTGCCTATGAGCTATTTTACACCTGCAACATTGATAAACAGAAAGATGTTGATGATTGGTTTCCCTCACATGTCATATGCAGGAAGACATGGCGTATGCAAGTGATGAGAGTATGTTCGAGTATGTAAATGTTGTCAGCAAGATGTTTGATAGTGAGGCTGAAGGCTATGAATTCTACAACAAATATGCTCTTGAAAAAGGTTTTAGTGTGAGGAAAAGCTACGTTGAGTGGGATGGATCCAACAAATACATAATTTTAAGGAAAATTGTGTGTAGTCGTCAAGGGTTTCGCGAAGATAAGCACATGAAAAGAAAGATGGAAGATAGAAAGAGGAGGCCACGAAGTTTAACTCGTGTTGGGTGTAATGCTAAATTGGTCATTACGAGACAGGAGGAAACCGGTCGGTGGTTTGTCAAGGATTTCATC
>NW_025247857.1:0-2374 GCF_018294505.1 Triticum aestivum | reverse complement strand
GTGGCGTAGGGCCTACCGCGTCGGAGCTTGGTCAGAGAGAACGATCTGTACCGCAGATCGGGACGTGCTGCCTCGGCGCCGTCGAACGGAGAAACGATGCACATCCTCCCTTTCCGCCGGCGGAACGGTGAGGGAGAGAGAGGCCACCGCAGCCTTGTGTGAGATACTCTGAAGAGAGACAAACCCAGGCAGGCAGGCTCCATTGTATATAGTGGAGCGGACTACCTTTTTCTCTACAAAAGTCGTTTTATATTCTGTGTATGTGCCATTGAGCGATATAACTTTATTTAAAAATAACGCGCCAACACATCAAGTCGAACTTTGTTTCCTGCATGCATGGTACACGACCTCCGTAGGTAAACAACCACTACACACGTTCAAATTAGCACGTGGGCTGCCATTTCGTACAGAAATGAGCTCCACTGTGTACCCGCGCGGGTGTGGCTGGGCACGAAGTGTGAGTACATGCACCTATTCTCTTCTTGTGTATGTACACCACCTACGTGGGGTTGTGTGAGAGAGATACAAACGTAGAGAGATATAGTGTGTGGGTTCATGAGTGTTTTTTTGGTGGTGGTGGTGGGGGGGTCAATCAAAAAATATAACATATGTAATGTGTGTGAAATAGAGTCCTGGATATATCATATATATATATAGGGGACAATCCACAAGAAGAGAGTGGAGGTATCATCGGCTTGAGGTATCCATAGAATCTAATAGAGGGATGGTGTGTGTGTGTGTGTGTGCGCGCGTGTGTGTGCGCGCATGCGCGATCGATAAAGAGTTCCATCAAATTTGTGTGTGCCCACGTCAAAGATATAGAGTGGCTGTCCTACTGGAACGTGAGGGGGGACAGGTGCAGTTTGTCTCCGTGGCATGGATACCTACCTACAACGCTCGACTATCGGTGTGTGGTGGGGGGTGCCTAATTAACTATAGAGGTACAATGGCTGGTATATGTGTGGAGGAGGAGAGAGGCCTACCCTATGTATTAAGGGAGATCGATCGGCATCCATGCATATGTGTAGGAGAGGAATAAGGTTGGGAGAGAGACAGAGCTAGAGTGTTGGAGGGGGTGGTAGTGGAGTTGCTTCTAACAAATGGTGGGAGAGGCTTGCTAGACAAACGGAGGGCACGCCTGCAATATCAATAAGAGAGGGGATGGCTGACTGTCTGTGCACGTGCGTGTGAGAGACGGGTCAGGAGGCATGCACGAATGATGAGGGGGGATGATATGGCTGTGGTAAGCAGACGTAACTACATAGGAAGATCAATCGTCCTTTGTCAGAGAAAGGAGAGACATAACTGTGAGGTACGTCGATCGATGGATGGGGGAAAAATAGTTAAAGTCGACCTAGGTATATGTTGGGAGATCGATCGGTATACATGCATGTATGTGTTAGAAGCAAATAAGGCACGGGGAGAAGGATAGAGAGAGAGGGATGCATCTAGGATGTGGCGCGAGAGGCATACTATATCGAGGGGGAAGGAGTGTGCGAGTACGAGATCAATGAAAAGAGTGGTGGGAGTGAGGCATGGACGGTGATAAGAGAAGAGGGGAAGCTTGTGTTTGTGGTAGGCACACCTAGCTAGAGAGGCATATTGATCGATGTGTGACGCAAAGAACGAGCTGGTGGGTGGGGCTACACACACCATGGGAGAATGACCTAAAGTGAAAAGATGAATTTGCGCGATGGAGCTAGAGAATGCTGAGGGCGGGTGAGAGGGATGCGGGTGTGTGCATGCAGAGAGAAAGTTAGCGCTAGCTACAAAGATAAGAGGATCGTGTGGGTGTAAAAGACGAATAGAGATCATAATTCATTATAAAAAGCGAATTCGGATATTTGAAGAATTTATCATAGTGTTTTAAACCGACACATGTGTGAATATATATAACAGTGATACACATGGTGTGGTTATGAACACGTTATACTACATATAATATATTTAATCTCTACTCTTATAAAAACAGAGTTGTTGATGATGGTGTGCCTGCCATCCTACAATATAGGCCATCCGATTTATATTTGACGGATAGGAAGGAAACTATGGCAAGTATTTATACCCACACCCCTCTCCATATTTGCAAAGAAGGCCTCCCTTTGATCATGTTGATGTTCCGTGGAACGCAGGGGCATCTTGCTAGTACTACATATACTATATAGAACATTGATTATAATTTTGGCTAATGTGTGGCTTTTGTAGCTTAGGGCTAAATACTTGTTATAATGTAGGGGACGGGGCACTATACTTTGTGTGATAAACATGGTGTACGTATGGAAGATGGTTTAGATTATGAATGTATAGTTAGTACATCAAATGTACTATTATTTGGAATCAACATCAAGTGTATTCAAAAAATTGAATTCGAGTT
>NW_025247856.1:0-2374 GCF_018294505.1 Triticum aestivum | reverse complement strand
ACCCCAGCCTTCTTCTGGAGTTGAGGTGGAGGTGGAGCACTTGAGGATCCTCCGGCAGGCTCGGTGGTGTGGTAGCGCTTGGACGTGGCACGTCCGGGATTGACACGACGAGCCTGATGCTCCGGGACCTCATCACCTGGAACCACACACAAGAACACGCAAACAACCAGAAAACACGAGCATAAGACACAAAACACGAGGAAAAAGATCACTGAAAGGTAGAAGTAGAGTGGAAGTTGGTAGAGGGCGGTAGTACCGCGAGCGGATAGCGGTAGTACCGCCCTGGAAGGGCGGTAGTACCGCTCGGGGCGGGGAAACAACAGTTTCCTACTACCATGGTCAGATCCGGCACTACCGTCCTACCAAATTCAAAAATACTCCAACCAAACATCAATCCAAACTGCCTAGAAGCATTCTCCACCCTACTCAAGCCTAGATTTGGCCAAAAATCTGAAGATGCAAGTGCTACTGCCCCTAGATGCTAGGTTGGAAACCTAGACAAAAGGAACAAGAGAACGGGGGCAATACCGGCATCCATGGCAAGAGGACAAGGTGGGGATCGATTCCACCGAAGGGAATGGAGAGGGATGGCCCGGAGAGAGAGATCCGCCGGAGCCCTCCCGCGCCGCCGATTGCTGGAGAGAGAGAGGAACATGCGAGGGGGCGTGTGAATGGGTATGGGGGAGAAGAAACTCCCCCTGCCCCCGATATAACCCCCACTCGTGCCTCTCAGCGGTAGTACCGCGCTGGAGGGCGGTAGTACCGCTTGGAGCGGTAGTACCGCTCGCCAGCGGCGGTAGTACCGCCAGCAACTGACAAGTGCTTCTAGGCTGAAAACAAACAAGAAAGGAAAAGCGGGAAATCAAGGACAAGGAATAACCAGACCAACAAGACGACACACACACGAAACACGAAACGAGAACTCACTCCTTCAAAGCAAACAAAAGGAGCGAGCTCTGGCCTCTCTCAAGAGAGGGCGGTGGCCGGAGCCACCTATGTATGAGTCAATTGGTATGGCACCGCAAAGAATTATCCTTGGGCCCATGACCAAAACTCGTCTTTGAAGCACAAGTACCATAAAAAATGGCTAATGTGAAAGAGTTGATCTATTTATGCATAACGGGGGGAGGGAGAGTTCATTGAGAGAACAACACTCCCCCTATCTCCATGCCTACACATAAACGAGACAACAAGTTGAGTGTGGTGGGGGGTGCATGGTTTCAAGTCACATTGCTCAAATCAATGATATTTAGCTCATGCCTTAACTCGCGAAATCTTGCTTCATCCAAGGGCTTCGTGAAAATATCTACAAGGTTATCATGAGTGTTGACATACTTGAGCTCGATCTCCCCTCACCTAATGTGATCCCGGATGAAGTGATACCGAATCTCAATGTGCTTCGTCTTGAAGTGTTGCACCGGGTTGAGAGAAATCTTGATGGCACTTTCATTGTCACACCAAAGAGGCACTTTGTCACAAATGACACCGTACTCCTTTAAAGTTTGCCTCATCCATAGGAGTTGAGCACAACAACTGCCAGCCGCCACATACTCCACTTCGGTGGACGAGAGAGACACACAACTTTGCTTCTTGGAAGACCAACTTACCAAAGAGCAACCAAGAAATTGGCACCCTCCAGAAGTGGACTTCCTATCCACTTTGTCTCCCGCCCAATCAGAATCAGTGAAACCTTCAAGCTTGAAGTTTGCTCCTCTTGGGTACCATAAGCCAAAGTTTGGGGTATGAGCCAAATATCGAAAGATTCGCTTGACCGCCACAAAGTGACTTTCCTTTGGTGCGGCTTGAAAACGTGCACACATCCCCACACTCACCATGATATCCGGTCTATATGCACAAAGGTAAAGCAAGGAGCCAATCATGGAGCGATATACCTTCTGATCCACTTCTTTACCATTGGGATCGATGTCAAGTTGGCATTTGGTAGGCATTGGTGTAGTGGCCGGCTTGACATCACTTAGCTTGAATCTTTTAAGCATGTCTTGAGTGTATTTGGCTTGGTTGATGAAGGTTCCTTCTCTTCTTTGTTTGATGTCGAAACCAAGGAAGAACTTCAACTCTCCCATCGAGGACATCTTAAAATTGGAGGTCATGAGTGCGGCAAATTCTTCATTGAAAGTTTTGTTAGGAGAACCAAAGATAATATCATCAACATATAGTTGGCATACAAACAACTCCCCGTTAACCTTCTTAGTAAAAAGAGTGGGGTCGATTTGTCCTACTTCAAATCCACAATCTTGTAGCAACTCGGTAAGGTGATCATACCACACACGTGGGGCTTGTTTAAGGCCATAGAGTGCCTTATCGAGTTGATACACATGATCCGAAAAGTAGGGGTCCTCGAACCCGGGGGGTT
>NW_025247855.1:0-2374 GCF_018294505.1 Triticum aestivum | reverse complement strand
AAAAAAAAAAGCTTGGGCTGAGACTTCTCCATCAGAAGCAATTCTAAAGTTGCCCACAAACAGAGGAGACGGAGACGACGTTGCCGTAAGAGCAATTCTACGAGCTCGTTCCGTCGTTCGTCGCGCCTCTGCATTCCCGAATTCTCCAACGACCCACACTGCCAGGTTAATTTGTCGCCGAACCCCATCTCTTAGCATTTCTTCCAACTCTTCTGTAGACAACGCAAGTAAAACAATGACTCCCAACTCTCAGGCGTGCAGTGAGGCAACCAGTACTCCACATTTCTTGAAATAGGTCTCTCATTCTCAAATCTCAACCGGAGAACAAAAGACACATGCATGCTCATTGCCAGTCGCCTCGCACATGCTGGCTAACCGGAATGGGCCGGTAAAATTCTAACAGAAGCATGGTCGTGATCGTGTTTGTCAAGCTGGGCAAGAAAGTAGGGTTCAGTGTAGACCAGAGGCGCTAGAAAAGCAGAATCTTGTGTATCTCTGTCTGCACAGAGAGACTGCCATTTATTCTTGGACAGAACAAGGGAAGGCAAACACATTCCTATGTGTCGATGTATTCGGGACGGAAGGTTTGTTACAGACATGAAGAGTACCAAGTGGGGTTTTTTATGTAAAAATTTATTGAAATCAGTTGAGGCCGCAGTATTTGCTTGCTGTATGTGGTTTTAATGAAAGTTACCATGTAAATCTGTTGACCTTATGATGTACTGTAGGAGTATTGGCCATAATCCTGTTGACGCCTGATTTTCGCAAGATACAGAGTGAAAGGGTTTTCAGCATGAAAAGTTTCACATCACCGAATGGAACAACTTTAATGTTTGGACCATAATTATTCGGCATCATGTCAAAGACCAAAACTACACTCAGATTGTCATGTTTAGGTGTTCTGAGTGCTTTTTGGTCAATTAAGCCTCCAGGACAACCTCGGATGAAGGAATGCTCTACATGAATTGTCTTCGTCTCGTCAAATCGGTCGATTTTTATATAAAAATCATCTCAATCCGAGTTCGTATGCAAAAGTTAGAGCTATCTGAATGCAGCCCTGTCAAGAGGCGAAATATGACGCGGGAGACCAGACATGTTTTGGCAAGTGTCTGATGTAATGCGTGGGTGTTTTGCCCCAGAAGATGGCCTCGAATCGGAAAACGTTCAACACGAAAGTTTTTCGTATCGTCGAAACGGTCAAGATTGCTTTTGGGCTCGTTTCCATCCGAGATCGTTTACCACCACAAAAAAGACCCACAAGGTACAGTCAGTTTAAACCGAATAGTTTTGGAAAGTTCGGACAAAACTAGTCCGAATTTGACTAGGGTTTTGAACGTGAATTGATGTAATTTTCTTGTAAAGAAAGCCTAGATGAATCCTTTTCTTGTACGGGAAGTCCAGCCGCCTCTTATATATGTTGGGGGTGACGGCCGATTGAAACAACACACAATCGAACAAATCAATATACTACTTTTTCCTGTCTACGTTTTATCTCTCCACCGTTTTTCTCTCTCGTTCTTCGCTGTTCTTCGTGTTTGAGAGCTGCGAATCCCGAGGCTCTAGGGGCGAGCGAATCGACCTAGGGCAGCCCATAGCCGCCGCAATCCCTAACGGGGTCCCTCCCGGGTGCGCGGGGTTTCGGGTCTGCAAAAGCACCCGCCGACTGTCTTGCGTATCGCGTTGTTGGTCGGGTCTCCTTCGACGTGAGCTGCGGTGCATCACCCCCGGCGTCGAGGGTACACGTGACGTGTTCGTGTGTCAACACACTTTTTGGCGACTCCACTGGGGAACGAAGATCAATCATCATCATCCACCATGTCCGATCTTCCCAAGCCATCCGAGGTAGACGCCGGCAACATCATTAAGCCCAGTCTTGATGAGATATCGGCTGATCATCGCCAAGTCTATGAGGAGTACAAGAAGGCGCGCGAAGAGAAGGATTTGCAGGAGTTCCTTGCAAAGTTCAAGAAGGATCGCCAAGGCAACATCACTCCGATTGAAGAAATCAAGTTCCCTCCTCTTCAAGCCGAGCAGGTTAAACCTTCTGTGAGTACTACCTTTTCTCCTGAGCAGTGGGCTGAGATTGAAAGTCGTATTGCTGATGGTAACAATCTAGTCTATCAAACTTTCATAGAAAATACTAATGCTCAGAAGAATACATCTCAATCGACTAGTGGTAATGATGGTGTAGCTGCTAGTGTGCAAAACCCTAATCAGGCTTTACCTATTGCATCGGCGCCTCCCGTGCCGATGGCTTATTATCCTACCCAAACAAATCAGATTGTGGCTGCACCCATTAATCCTATTATGAGCATGCCAGGTTCGGTGGCAACGCCGAACCCAACCTTACCTACAGCTACAACCACTCGACCAC
>NW_025247854.1:0-2374 GCF_018294505.1 Triticum aestivum | reverse complement strand
AAAAAAAAAAGCTTGGGCTGAGACTTCTCCATCAGAAGCAATTCTAAAGTTGCCCACAAACAGAGGAGACGGAGACGACGTTGCCGTAAGAGCAATTCTACGAGCTCGTTCCGTCGTTCGTCGCGCCTCTGCATTCCCGAATTCTCCAACGACCCACACTGCCAGGTTAATTTGTCGCCGAACCCCATCTCTTAGCATTTCTTCCAACTCTTCTGTAGACAACGCAAGTAAAACAATGACTCCCAACTCTCAGGCGTGCAGTGAGGCAACCAGTACTCCACATTTCTTGAAATAGGTCTCTCATTCTCAAATCTCAACCGGAGAACAAAAGACACATGCATGCTCATTGCCAGTCGCCTCGCACATGCTGGCTAACCGGAATGGGCCGGTAAAATTCTAACAGAAGCATGGTCGTGATCGTGTTTGTCAAGCTGGGCAAGAAAGTAGGGTTCAGTGTAGACCAGAGGCGCTAGAAAAGCAGAATCTTGTGTATCTCTGTCTGCACAGAGAGACTGCCATTTATTCTTGGACAGAACAAGGGAAGGCAAACACATTCCTATGTGTCGATGTATTCGGGACGGAAGGTTTGTTACAGACATGAAGAGTACCAAGTGGGGTTTTTTATGTAAAAATTTATTGAAATCAGTTGAGGCCGCAGTATTTGCTTGCTGTATGTGGTTTTAATGAAAGTTACCATGTAAATCTGTTGACCTTATGATGTACTGTAGGAGTATTGGCCATAATCGTGTTGACGCCTGATTTTGGCAAGATACAGAGTGAAAGGGTTTTCAGCATGAAAAGTTTCACATCACCGAATGGAACAACTTTAATGTTTGGACCATAATTATTCGGCATCATGTCAAAGACCAAAACTACACTCAGATTGTCATGTTTAGGTGTTCTGAGTGCTTTTTGGTCAATTAAGCCTCCAGGACAACCTCGGATGAAGGAATGCTCTACATGAATTGTCTTCGTCTCGTCAAATCGGTCGATTTTTATATAAAAATCATCTCAATCCGAGTTCGTATGCAAAAGTTAGAGCTATCTGAATGCAGCCCTGTCAAGAGGCGAAATATGACGCGGGAGACCAGACATGTTTTGGCAAGTGTCTGATGTAATGCGTGGGTGTTTTGCCCCAGAAGATGGCCTCGAATCGGAAAACGTTCAACACGAAAGTTTTTCGTATCGTCGAAACGGTCAAGATTGCTTTTGGGCTCGTTTCCATCCGAGATCGTTTACCACCACAAAAAAGACCCACAAGGTACAGTCAGTTTAAACCGAATAGTTTTGGAAAGTTCGGACAAAACTAGTCCGAATTTGACTAGGGTTTTGAACGTGAATTGATGTAATTTTCTTGTAAAGAAAGCCTAGATGAATCCTTTTCTTGTACGGGAAGTTCAGCCGCCTCTTATATATGTTGGGGGTGACGGCCGATTGAAACAACACACAATCGAACAAATCAATATACTACTTTTTCCTGTCTACGTTTTATCTCTCCACCGTTTTTCTCTCTCGTTCTTCGCTGTTCTTCGTGTTTGAGAGCTGCGAATCCCGAGGCTCTAGGGGCGAGCGAATCGACCTAGGGCAGCCCATAGCCGCCGCAATCCCTAACGGGGTCCCTCCCGGGTGCGCGGGGTTTCGGGTCTGCAAAAGCACCCGCCGACTGTCTTGCGTATCGCGTTGTTGGTCGGGTCTCCTTCGACGTGAGCTGCGGTGCATCACCCCCGGCGTCGAGGGTACACGTGACGTGTTCGTGTGTCAACACACTTTTTGGCGACTCCACTGGGGAACGAAGATCAATCATCATCATCCACCATGTCCGATCTTCCCAAGCCATCCGAGGTAGACGCCGGCAACATCATTAAGCCCAGTCTTGATGAGATATCGGCTGATCATCGCCAAGTCTATGAGGAGTACAAGAAGGCGCGCGAAGAGAAGGATTTGCAGGAGTTCCTTGCAAAGTTCAAGAAGGATCGCCAAGGCAACATCACTCCGATTGAAGAAATCAAGTTCCCTCCTCTTCAAGCCGAGCAGGTTAAACCTTCTGTGAGTACTACCTTTTCTCCTGAGCAGTGGGCTGAGATTGAAAGTCGTATTGCTGATGGTAACAATCTAGTCTATCAAACTTTCATAGAAAATACTAATGCTCAGAAGAATACATCTCAATCGACTAGTGGTAATGATGGTGTAGCTGCTAGTGTGCAAAACCCTAATCAGGCTTTACCTATTGCATCGGCGCCTCCCGTGCCGATGGCTTATTATCCTACCCAAACAAATCAGATTGTGGCTGCACCCATTAATCCTATTATGAGCATGCCAGGTTCGGTGGCAACGCCGAACCCAACCTTACCTACAGCTACAACCACTCGACCAC
>NW_025247853.1:0-2374 GCF_018294505.1 Triticum aestivum | reverse complement strand
AGAGAGAGAGAGACGTAACGATTTCTAAATCAGTTCCGAGAAGACTTTAGGACTAGCTGTAAACACTTTAGCTACATTTCAGTCAGCTGACTTTTTATTTTGTGGTCAGTCGATTTTCTGTTCGTTGGATGCACTTTGAGATTTGTATTGTTTTCATTTATTTTTTCTGTTGTAGGCTGTGTGGAATCGATTGACCCCTATTTTGGGTCACTCGAATTGCTTCTTGGGCTCATTTTTGTTTTTCTAGGTTGCTTTTTCTTTTCTTTATTGGTTATTTTTAGTGGGTTTTTGGCTGAGTGTAATTATATACATACAAATACTATATAATATGTGCCAAAAATTCATGATTATATGATTATTTTTGCATATTACGATAAAGTGCAATTTCTGTGCAAAGGTGTGCGCAAGTTTTTTTAATTTCTCTGTTCCTAAAGGAAATACCTACGCCACTAATTCATTCCTTTTCAGAAAAAATCTTTATTTTGATATTGTTTGTCTTTACTTCATTTTGATTCTACTTTAAGGTTAATACCAATGCCACTATTCATTTGTTCTTAGATTTTTTTTTCAAAAATTCCACTTTTATATGCTTATTCTTGCATATTTGTAAACAACACAATTTTTATGTATATTTCGTGCAAACTTTGTCGGTGTTTGTTTTGGATTCTTTCTCCCATTTTTTTCTTAAATGGTAATACCAATGCCATATATTCATTCTTTCTTTTGTGGGTATTTTGGGATGTTGAGTGTGTGTAAATATATGCGCACAAATACTAGGCGTATACCTTATATTAGAGTATGGAAATTTCACTACTATATGTTTCTTCTTACATATTATGCAAAGTGCAATTTTTGTACTAATCTTGACAAAATTTTAGTTTTAAGTTTTTATTTCACTTTCTCTCTTATTTAAGGATAATACCAATGGCACTAATTCATTCCTTCTTTGAAACTTATTTTTTATGTAAATTCTACTAGTATATGTTAGTTCTTGCATAGCTATAAAAAGTGCAATTTATGTGTAAGTTATGTGCAAATTTTATCATGGTTTATTTTTCATTCCATTCTTCTTAAAGGGTAGTACCAATGCCACTACTTCATTTTTTTTATAAAATGTTATATTTTTGTGTGTTTAAATAGGCATACATGCAAGTACTATACAACATATGTGTAAATTATAGTAGAGTGTGGACTGGTTCTCTTAGATACCACACGAAACATGTGGCCAAACCCCTTAACACCCACACGTGTGAGCATTATCGGGACCCTTTTTTAAAACTTATAGGGACTGGATTGCTTTTTAAAAACTTACAGGGACTATCTGTAAAACAATTAGACCATATATTTTGAGATATTTTTATTAGAGTGTAAGAGACACTGACATGTGAGCCCCACATGTCAGTTAACGGTCAAACATACGGTTTGTTTAGGCGCGGGCCCGGCTTGTCATAATCGTAATCAAGTGCAAAGCACTCGGCGATTTGGGTTTTTTGAAACAGCCGACACCGATTCTGGTAGTTATCAGGCAGAAACAAATTTGTGGTAGTTTTTTGGAACCCTAACACGGATTGTGGTAGTTTTATATTATTCACTCCTCATCAACCTCTCCTGTTTAATACTTGTTGAGAAAATCGTTAACCGATAGCAGCTCGGTTGGCTCGTGAGTAGGGGATTAACTGTAACTCGCAGAATGTTAACCACATTGTTGTCTTTTTATCTGTTTAATTTGCCATTTCTAAGACAAGACTTTTTTTAAAAAACAACGAGCCTTCCCATTGAAAACCACCAACAAGTTTACAGTAACTTGAAAGAAAAAGCAGGAGAGAGAGAGGGAGAGGGAGAGAGAGAGAGAGAGAGAGAGAGACGTAACGATTTCTAAATCAGTTCCGAGAAGACTTTAGGACTAGCTGTAAACACTTTAGCTACATTTCAGTCAGCTGACTTTTTATTTTGTGGTCAGTCGATTTTCTGTTTGTTGGATGCACTTTGAGATTTGTATTGTTTTCATTTATTTTTTCTGTTGTAGGCTGTGTGGAATCGATTGACCCCTATTTTGGGTCACTCGAATTGCTTCTTGGGCTCATTTTTGTTTTTCTAGGTTGCTTTTTCTTTTCTTTATTGGTTATTTTTAGTGGCTTTTTGGCTGAGTGTAATTATATACATACAAATACTATATAATATGTGCCAAAAATTCATGATTATATGATTATTTTTGCATATTACGATAAAGTGCAATTTCTGTGCAAAGGTGTGCGCAAGTTTTTTTAATTTCTCTGTTCTTAAAGGAAATACCTACGCCACTAATTCATTCCTTTTCAGAAAAAATCTTTATTTTGATATTGTTTGTCTTTACTTCATTTTGATTCTACTTTAA
>NW_025247852.1:0-2374 GCF_018294505.1 Triticum aestivum | reverse complement strand
ATTCAAAACAAAAGTTCAATATTGACATAAAAACAATAATACTTCAAGAATACTAACAAGGCAACTATGTCTTCTCAAAATAACATGGTCAAAGAAAGCTTATCCCTACAAAATCATATAGTCTGGCTATGCTCCATCTTCATCACACAAAATATTCAAATCATGCACAACCCCGATGACAAGCCAAGCAATTGTTTCATACTTTTGATGTTCTCAAACCTTTTCAACTTTTCACGCAATACATGAGCGTGAGCCATGGACATAACACTATAGGTGGAATAGAATATGGTGGTTGTGGAGAAGACAAAAAGAAGGAGATAGTCTCACATCAACTAGGCGTATCAATGGGCTATGGAGATGCCCATCAATAGATATCAATGTGAGTGAGTAGGGATTGCCATGCAACGTATGCACTAGAGCTACAAGTTTATGAAAGCTCAAAAGAAAACTAGGTGGGTGTGCATCCAACTTGCTTGCTGATGAAGACCTAGGGCGATTTGAGGAAGCCCATTGTTGGAATATACAAGCCAAGTTCTATAATGAAAAATTCCCACTAGTATATGAAAGTGACAAAATAGGAGACTCTCTATCATGAAGATCATGGTGCTACTTTGAAGCACAAGTGAGGTAAAAGGATAGTAGCATTGCCCCTTCTCTCTTTTTTTGTTTATTTTTTTGTTTTTTGGGCCTTCTCTCTTTTTTTGCCTTTTTTTGTCCGGAGTCTCATCCCGACTTGTGGGGGAATCATAATCTCCATCATCCTTTCCTCACATACTACAATGCTCTAATAATGAAGATCATCAGACTTTTATTTACTTACAACTCAAGAATTACAACTCGATACTTAGAACAAAATTATTACTATATGAATGCCTCCGGCGGTGTACCGAGATGTGCAATGAATCAAGAGTGACATGTATAAAAGAATTATGGATGGTGGCTTTGCCACAAATACGATGTCAACTACATGATCATGAAAGCAATATGACAATGATGAAACGTGTCATAATAAACGGAACGGTGGAATGTTGCATGGCAATATATCTCGGAATGGCTATGGAAATGCCATAATAGGTAGGTATGGTGGCTGTTTTGAGGAAGGTATATGGTGGGTTTATGGTACCGGCGAAACTTGCGTGGCACTAGAGAGGCTAGCAATAGTGGAAGGGTGAGAGTGCGTATAATACATGGACTCAACATTAGTCATAAAGAACTCACATACTTATTGCAAAAATCTATTAGTTATCGAAACAAAGTATTGCGTGCATGCTCCTAGTGGGATAGATTGGTAGGAAAAGACCATTGCTCGTCCCCGGCCGCCACTCGTAAGGAAGACAATCAAAAAATATCTCATGCTCCAACTTCGTTACATAACGGTTCACCATACATGCATGCAACGGGACTCACAAACCTCAACACAAGTATTTCTCAAATTCAAAACTACTCACTAGCATGATTCTAATATCACCACCTTTATATCTCAAAACAATCATAAGGAATCAAACTTCTCATAGTATTCAATGCATTTATCTGAAAGTTTTTATTATATCCCTCTTGGATGCCTATCATATTAGCACTAATTTTATGACCAAAGCAAATTACCATGCTGTTTAGAGACTCTCAAAACAATATAAGTGAAGCATGAGAGTTCATCAATTTCTTCAAAATAAAACTACCGTCGTGCTCTAAAAAGATATAAGTGGAGCACTAGAGCAACTGAAAACTACTCCAAAAGATATAAGTGAAGATCAATGAGTAGTTGAATAATTATGTAACTATGTGAAGACTCCTTCTCAAAAATAAATTCATATCTTAAGTACCTTAGTCTAACAGCAAATGAAACAAAATAAAATGACATTGCAAGGATAGCACATATTATGTGAAGAAGCAAAAACTTAGGCTCAACCAAAACTGACCGATAGTTGTTGAAGAAGAATGGTGGGATGCCTACCAGGTTATCCCCAAGCTTAGATGCTTGAGACTTCTTGGAATATTAACTAGGGATGCCTTGGGCATCCCCAAGCTTGTGCTTTTGTGTCTCCTTAATTCCTCTCATATCGCGGTTTCCCTAATTCTTAAAAACTTAATCCACACAAAGCTCAACAAGAACTCGTGAGATAAGTTAGTATAAATCCATGCTAAACCTTATCATTCTCTACTCTAGAAAATCACTAAAATTATATTTTGGCATTGCATACTAAATGCCTCTGCATATTTAGTACTCCTATCCTCAAATAGAATCATTAAACAAGGAAACATATGCAAACAACGCAAACATAACAGCAATCTGTCTAAACAGGATAGTCTGTAAAGAATGCAAGAGGAATCATATGTCTTTAACTCCAGATAATTTGTTTTTACTCATTGTGTAAAA
>NW_025247851.1:0-2374 GCF_018294505.1 Triticum aestivum | reverse complement strand
TGCTCTCCGTTTCTGAACAGCCGTTTCAACCGTGGTATTATAGGAGCATACCACATCACCTTCGCAGGAACCCTCTTCCTGGGGGGCTCGCCGTCAACATCACCAGGGTCATCTCGTCTGATCTTATACCATAATGCACCGCATACCGGGCATGCGTTCAGATCCTTGTACGCACTGCGGTAGAGGATGCAGTCATTAGGGCATGCATGTATCTTCTGCACCTCCAATCCTAGAGGGCATACGACCTTCTTTGCTGCGTATGTACTGTCGGGAAATTCGTTATCCTTTGGAAGCTTCTTCTTCAATATTTTCAGTAGCTTCTCAAATCCTTTGTCAGGCACAGCATTCTCTACCTTCCACAGCAGCAATTCCAGTATGGTACCAAGCATTGTGTTGCCATCTTCGCAATTGGGGTACAACCCTTTTTTGTGGTCCTCTAACATGCGATCGAACTTCAGCTTCTCCTTTTGACTTTCACATTGCGTCCTTGCATCGACAATGACCCGGCGGAGATCATCATCATCGGGCACATCGTCTGGTTCCTCTTGATCTTCAGCAGCTTCGCCTGTTGCAGCATCATCGTGCACATCATTTGGTTCCTCTTGATCTTCAGTCGCATCACCATATTCAGGGGGCACATAGTTGTCATCGTACTTTTCTTCTTCGCCGTCTTCCATCATAACCCCTATTTCTCTGTGCCTCGTCCAAACATTATAGTGTGGCATGAAACCCTTGTAAAGCAGGTGGGTGTGAAGGATTTTCCGGTCAGAGTAAGACTTCGTATTCCCACATATAGGGCATGGACAACACATAAAACCATTATGCTTTTTTGCCTCAGCCACTTCGAGAAATTCATGCACGCCCTTAATGTACTCGGAGGTGTGTCTTGAACCGTACATCCATTGCCGGTTCATCTGCATGCATTATATATAATTAAGTGTGTCAAAAATCATTACAGAACATCATGAATATATAATTAAGTGACCAAATTAATAGAAGTTCATCATCACATTAAAACCAAAGTACATACATAGTTCTCATCTAACAACATAAAGCTCTGCAGAGCATGTAAATTAATTAAACCATACATTGAAACTATGTAAAACATTTCAATGCGAGAACAAATGCGATCATAATCGCAACCAATGTAACAACTAATCCAACAACATAATGATACCAAGACTCGGTATGAATGGCATATTTTCTAATCTTTCTAATCTTCAAGTGCATTGCATCCATCTTGATCTTGTGATCATCCACGACATCTGCAACATGCAACTCCAATATCATCTTCTCCTCCTCAATTTTTCTAATTTTTCCTTCAAGAAATTGTTTTCTTCTTCAACTAAATTTAATCTCTCAACAACAGGATCGGTTGGAATTTCCGGTTCAACAACCTCCTCGATAAATAAAATCTATGTCACATTGGTCGGCATAATTGTCATAAACAATAGATGAACCAATAGCTATGAAAAGATAATATATACCACATCCGAATCATAGAGAGGACGAGGGCCGACGGGGGAGGATACCAAAATCATCGCACTATATAAGATGCAATAATAAAAGTAAGAAAATTATACAAGTATCTATATAAACATACAGGTAAGAATTTTTTTCCTTTCAGAAAGAAGATAAGAACAAGAGGCTCAGCACGGTGGTGCCGGCGACGAGATCGGCGCGGGCGATGGACGGCGGTGAAGATGGGGACGGGACGTGACTGAGGGAATCCTGGACTAGGGGGTGTCCGGATAGCCGAACTATCATCATCGGCCGGACTCCAAGACTATGAAGATACAAGATTGAAGACTTCGTCCCGTGTCCGGATGGGACTTTCCTTGGCGTGGAGGGCAAGCTTGGCGATACGGATATGTAGATCTCCTACCAGTGTAACCGACTCTGTGTAACCCTAGCCCTCTCCGGTGTCTATATAAACCGGATGGCTTTAGTCCTTAGGACAAACAACAATCATACCATAGGCTAGCTTCTAGGGTTTAGCCTCCTTGACCTCGTGGTAGATCTACTCTTGTAACACACATCATCAATATTAATCAAACAGGACGTAGGGTTTTACCTCCATCAAGAGGGCCCGAACCTGGGTAAAACATCGTGTCCCTTGTCTCCTGTTACCATCCGCCTAGACGCACAGTTCGGGACCCCCTACCCGAGATCCGCCAGTTTTGACACCGACATTGGTGCTTTCATTGACAGTTCCTCTGTGTCGTCACCAATAGGCTTGATGGCTTCTTCGATCATCATCAACGACGCAGTCCAGGGTGAGACCTTCCTCCTCGGACAGATCTTCGTATTCGGCGGCTTTGCACTGCGGGCCAATTCGCTTGGCCATCTGGAGCAGATCGAAAGCTACGCCCCT
>NW_025247850.1:0-2375 GCF_018294505.1 Triticum aestivum | reverse complement strand
CGAAATCAGTTACTAGCAAACAGAGAAGCACTACTCTTCTAGGAAATTATCTACGCGGGTTCTTTGCCCCTATGGTCTCACAAGATTTTTGGTAAATTTACAGCTAGCCATGAAAGCAATTGGTTCCTTGCATCCTCCATTTGACAGGTAGAACATCTTTTGACTGCTCACCCGTACTTCTGTATAGTATAGCATACAATCTTTAGATTTGTATGTCTTTAATTAATAGTTCAGTTTTATTGGTATATAGGATAATAAATCGCTGTTATGATATAGTATATGTTGCTTCTTACATGCAAATCTAATTTTTTTGCTCCGCTAGATAGTAATTGGTCAATGTATTGTTCAGTTTGCGTTTTTATGAATTTGATAAAATTCAGTTGTAAGTTCTAATTGGTAAGATGCTAAAGTTTTCCTGCACTTCATCCCTTTAAACGTATATAACAATTATAAGGAGGCCTATAGCCTATTATCAGCCACGCGAGTGTCCCTTCCCTGACGTCTATATGCAGATCTACGCTTCATTGTACATCCTGTTCTCTTCAACTCAACCCTCCACTGGTGTTTATCGGGAGGCTGCAAACATATGTGAAAATCGTTTGCTGGAGTAGTTTTTCTCATAAGGCGCAGGCCGATCCTGTAGCGTCGGGTCATTATGATGCATGCAACGATGTGGTGTCCAAAGGTACGTTGTTGCCCTCCTAAAGATCCGGTGCACTTGCTCACAATATCCATGACAACGGAGGCTACTCTATGTTCTCATGACTAATACTGCCTGCTTTGTAATATTTCGAACATATGTTTGTTTACGTGCTTGATAGTGGATCTTAATTAATCCTGGCCTTAGTTTTGCCAAAATACTTTTATCACCTTACAATATGCCATGCTTATCCTAGCATCCGTGCCATTTGTTTAACCCTTCAGCTGAGAAAGATAGGGCATAAGTTTTAGTGGTGTATCTATATCCGATTGTTTACTTGGTACCCAATTTTTTAGTCAAATGGTTAATAAACAGATAATTTGTACTCACGCAATTCGTGGTAATATGAGTGTGACCCGTGGATGTTACATATGCACACCTCCACGAGGCTAACTGTTTTAGATTAAATTCGGTTAAGTTTTTTTTCCAATCATTTTTACTACTTCAACAGAAAAACAATGATGTGATGGTCAACCAAGATTCCCTGTTTAAGTAGACAACTTACGTTTCATATCAGTCCATGGTTTACCTTTCGCCATATTTTACAATACTGATCTAATTTTGTGGAAGTTTCATTAATTGAGAACTAACAACTCTAAGCATATTATCTGTACTGTATTTTTAATTTCACTTGAGCGATTTTTAGTGTTAATTATTTTTTCCAACCTTAAGTATCTTAGATTGAATTCATGGTCTTCGGTAATTTGGTTTATGTTGGATCCAAGTGATAATGTTTTCATATTGTGCATAGTCATCTAATTTTGTGAGATTTGAATACTACAAATAGATCAATATCTTATGGTCTTTCCTACAGAAGCTTCATTATTCTCTAACAATTAACAACAAAGTATCTCTATGTTACTTTTTCATTTGTATTATAAAAAAATTAGTATCATTCTGATTTTTTTCCAATCACACATTAACTGTCAGTCTTTAGCACTTTTTTTTATCTAAAATTCAAGTGACAATATCCACTATTTTTTTTCTTTAGGTCCAGCTGGGCGCAAGTGCCTCTGTGTGTGTGCCAACATCCTACTTTCGTCTCATAAAATTAGTTTATTTGTTGTGTCACAACAAGATTTTTTTTTGCTAGATACAAACCACTGGTAGAACAGAGAATGCTACTGCTACAAAGCATGGTAAGGAAGGTGGCCGAGTAGAGGAATCGGTGGATGGTTGTGGCCTCGGCGTGTTTAAAACCATTCATTTCATGGATTTCCCAGTTTTACGCTGAAAATTCAAGTCTAATTTAGCTACGTACTGGAGGGATTTCGGTACACGTATCCTAATTTGTAAGTTATCTTTTGTAGGAAATGCTCCTACAATATAATAATATCATTTTCAACTAGCACATTCTCATATGAATTTACACAAATTGGAAGCTTTATTACCCTCAGCGTATGCATCGTGGATGCATACAAACCTAAATTATTGTCATTTTTCTTCTGTCACCCAGTATATATGCGTGCTTTAGGCTTACACCTATATTTTTAGGCTAGCACAAAGTAAATGCTTGGCTATTAAAATTATTTTTTTGGGATGTTCTACAATAGATACAAATAAACTAAAGTAGTACGATATGTCTATAGATCCTCTCTTGCATTCTATATATAGTTCAATATGACCCGTGAGAGAGAGAGAGAGAGAGAGAGAGAGAGAGAGAGAGAGAGAGAGA
>NW_025247849.1:0-2375 GCF_018294505.1 Triticum aestivum | reverse complement strand
AGTCTAAGCTTGGGGATGCCCGAGGCACCCCAAGGTAGTATTCAAGGACTTCCAAGCAATTAAGGATGGGGATGCTTCGGAAGGCACCCCCTCTTTCTTCAACCAACCATCGGTAATTTTACTTGGAGCTATATTTTTATTCAATACATGATATGAGTTTTACTTGGAGCGTAGTGTATTATATGAGTCTTTGCTTTGTTTGCATTTTAGTTTGTCACAATCATCTTTGCTGGACACACCTATTTAAGAGGGACACATATTTATTATGATTTTTTGGAATACTCTACGTGCTTCACTTATATCTTTTGAGCTAGGCAGTTGCTCTAGTGCTTCACTTATATTTTTTAGAGCATGACGGTGGTTTTATTTTGAAGAAATAATTGCACTCTCATGTTTCATTTATATCTTTTTGAGAGTTGATAATAGTAATGGAAATTATTACGAGTTATTAATTTGGTCCTAATATGATAGGTATTCAATAGGGATATAATAAAAACTTTCATGTAGATCACTGAATATGATAAGTTTGATTCCTTGCAATAGTTTTGCGATATAAATGTGGTAATTTGTGGCATGTGCTAGTGAGTAATTCTTGTTTAGTAAAAATATTGATGTTAAGGTTTATGATCCCCGAAGCATGCACGTATGGTCTCTCGTTATGTTAAAAAGTTAGAGCATGATTTATTATTGATTGTCTTCCTTATGTGTGGCGGTCGGGGACGAGCGATGATTTTTTCTAGCAATTTATCCCCCTAGGAGCATGCGTAGTACTACTTTTTTAGGGCTAATAAACTTTTGTAATAAGTATGTGAGTTCTTTATGACTAATATGAGTGCATGAATTATACACACTCTCACCTTTATGCAATTTTCTAGCCTCTTCGGTATCGTGCATTGCCCTTTCTCACCTTGAGATGTGGTGCAAACTTCGCCAGTGCATCTAAACCCCATGATATGATACTCTCTATCACACATAAACCTTCTTATATCTTCCTCAGAACAACCATCATACCTAGCTACCTATTATGGCATTTCCATAAGCATTTCGAGATATATTGCTATGCAACCTCCATCGTCCCGTTTTATTATGACGCACATCATCATTGTCATATTGCTTTGCATGATCATGTAGCTAACATAGTATTTGTGGCTCAGCCATTGTTCATAATTTTTATACATATTACACTAGATCATTACACATCTCGGTACACCGCCGGAGGCATTTGCATAGAGGCATTCAGACGAGGGCGTGCTACGGGTCCGTCAGCTATTCCTTTAAAAAAATCGACTGGGTCGCGAGCCTTCTGATTGTGTACGTGTGATCCGTCAGTTCTTCTTCTCTAATTTCTCGCAACAATGCTCTTGTTGCAAAATCTCCTTTTCTCTAATTTCTGCAACAAGACCCTTGTTGCAGAATCTCCTTTTATGTAATTTTCCAACAAATTCTAAAAAAAGAGTAATTTTGCAACAAGACCCTTGTTGCAGAGCCTCCTCTTCTCTGATTTTCTGCAACAAGACCCTTGTTGCAGAACATCCTCTTCTCTAATTTTCTACAACAAAATCCGTATTGCAGCTCTTCTTCTCTAATTTTCTGCAAAAAGACACTGTGTTGCAAAAATTGCAACATCTCCAGCTGCGCCGCGCACTAGCACGGTCATCTTCCGCTATCACTGTTCCGCAACAATGATGTTGTTGCCGAACTTCTCTTGGAGGTGACATTGCAAATGGTGACACATGACTGAGTACGGGGTGAGCCTGGACGTACGGCGCGATGCTGTTGCTCCTGCTAGCGTCGGATATGGTGATAGGATGTATCCAGGTAGATGGCTCTCCGCGCCGGCGGGGCGGATCTCAATGGATCCTGCCATGCACAATATGAGGCTGTCATGGCCCTAGTGAAAAAGAAGTGATGTCGGGGCTCAAGCGGTACCTGGGCGAGGCACAACAGCACAGGGAGGCAGATCCTGGAGGGTGGAGAGAGGCATAGGGGCAAGATGGTGGTGGTCGGGCTGCCGGAGCAGCCAGAGAATAGGCCGGCTATGGCTCACGAGGGAGAGTGAGGTCCAACTGCGGAGGATCTCACCGGCAGCGACAGAGTTTCGGGACTGCATTGTTGTTGTAGTAGAGATGAGGCTAGAGAAGATGCGAAGACAAGGCTGGGAGGTGTGAAGAAGTGGAGAAACGTGTGGGGCCATGTCCACGTGGGGAGAGGAGCAAGCGGTGGACATAAGCTTGGTTTTCAGCCGACTGATTTGAATCTTTACCCTTTCAGAGGCGAGATGAAGATCACCATTGTTGAAACAAGCGGTGAACGCATGCAAGAGGGAGCTCCTATTTGGCGCTTTAGGCGCCAGGGAAGCTCCCTGGCGCCCACAC
>NW_025247848.1:0-2375 GCF_018294505.1 Triticum aestivum | reverse complement strand
GTGTGGGCGCCAGGGAGCTTCCCTGGCGCCTAAAGCGCCAAATAGGAGCTCCCTCTTGCATGCGTTCACCGCTTGTTTCAACAATGGTGATCTTCATCTCGCCTCTGAAAGGGTAAAGATTCAAATCAGTCGGCTGAAAACCAAGCTTATGTCCACCGCTTGCTCCTCTCCCCACGTGGACATGGCCCCACACGTTTCTCCACTTCTTCACACCTCCCAGCCTTGTCTTCGCATCTTCTCTAGCCTCATCTCTACTACAACAACAATGCAGTCCCGAAACTCTGTCGCTGCCGGTGAGATCCTCCGCAGTTGGACCTCACTCTCCCTCGTGAGCCATAGCCGGCCTATTCTCTGGCTGCTCCGGCAGCCCGACCACCACCATCTTGCCCCTATGCCTCTCTCCACCCTCCAGGATCTGCCTCCCTGTGCTGTTGTGCCTCGCCCAGGTACCGCTTGAGCCCCGACATCACTTCTTTTTCACTAGGGCCATGACAGCCTCATATTGTGCATGGCAGGATCCATTGAGATCCGCCCCGCCGGCGCGGAGAGCCATCTACCTGGATACATCCTATCACCATATCCGACGCTAGCAGGAGCAACAGCATCGCGCCGTACGTCCAGGCTCACCCCGTACTCAGTCATGTGTCACCATTTGCAATGTCACCTCCAAGAGAAGTTCGGCAACAACATCATTGTTGCGGAACAGTGATAGCGGAAGATGACCGTGCTAGTGCGCGGCGCAGCTGGAGATGTTGCAATTTTTGCAACACAGTGTCTTTTTGCAGAAAATTAGAGAAGAAGAGCTGCAATACGGATTTTGTTGTAGAAAATTAGAGAAGAGGATGTTCTGCAACAAGGGTCTTGTTGCAGAAAATCAGAGAAGAGGAGGCTCTGCAACAAGGGTCTTGTTGCAAAATTACTTTTTTTTTAGAATTTGTTGCAAAATTACATAAAAGGAGATTCTGCAACAAGGGTCTTGTTGCAGAAATTAGAGAAAAGGAGATTTTGCAACAAGAGCATTGTTGCGAGAAATTAGAGAAGAAGAACTGACGGATCACACGTACACAATCAGAAGGCTCGCGACCCAGTCGATTTTTTTAAAGGAATAGCTGACGGACCCGTAGCACACCCTCGTCTGAATGCCTCTATGCAAATGCCTCCGGCGGTGTACCGAGATGTGTAATGATCTAGTGTAATATGTATAAAAATTATGAACAATGGCTGAGCCACAAATACTATGTTAGCTACATGATCATGCAAAGCAATATGACAATGATGATGTGCGTCATAATAAAACGGGACGATGGAGGTTGCATAGCAATATATCTCGAAATGCCTATGGAAATGCCATAATAGGTAGCTAGGTATGATGGTTGTTCTGAGGAAGATATAAGAAGGTTTATGTGTGATAGAGAGTATCATATCATGGGGTTTAGATGCACTGGCGAAGTTTGCACCACATCTCAAGGTGAGAAAGGGCAATGCACGATACCGAAGAGGCTAGAAAATTGCATAAAGGTGAGAGTGTGTATAATTCATGCACTCATATTAGTCATAAAGAACTCACATACTTATTACAAAAGTTTATTAGCCCTAAAAAAGTAGTACTACGCATGCTCCTAGGGGGATAAATTGCTAGAAAAAATCATCGCTCGTCCCCGACCGCCACACATAAGGAAGACAATCAATAATAAATCATGCTCTAACTTTTTAACATAACGAGAGACCATACGTGCATGCTTCGGGGATCATAAACCTTAACATCAATATTTTTACTAAACAAGAATTACTCACTAGCACATGCCACAAATTACCACATTTATATCGCAAAACTATTGCAAGGAATCAAACTTATCATATTCAGTGATCTACATGAAAGTTTTTATTATATCCCTATTGAATACCTATCATATTAGGACCAAATTAATAACTCGTAATAATTTCCATTACTATTATCAACTCTCAAAAAGATATAAATGAAACATGAGAGTGCAATTATTTCTTCAAAATAAAACCACCGTCATGCTCTAAAAAATATAAGTGAAGCACTAGAGCAACTGCCTAGCTCAAAAGATATAAGTGAAGCACGTAGAGTATTCCAAAAAATCATAATAAATATGTGTCCCTCTTAAATAGGTGTGTCCAGCAAAGATGATTGTGACAAACTAAAATGCAAACAAAGCAAAGACTCATATAATACACTACGCTCCAAGTAAAACTCATATCATGTATTGAATAAAAATATAGCTCCAAGTAAAATTACCGATGGTTGGTTGAAGAAAGAGGGGGTGCCTTCCGAAGCATCCCCATCCTTAATTGCTTGGAAGTCCTTGAATACTACCTTGGGGTGCCTCGGGCATCCCCAAGCTTAGACT
>NW_025247847.1:0-2375 GCF_018294505.1 Triticum aestivum | reverse complement strand
ACATGAATGAAGACCCACGAATCAGCTAGAACAAAAATGATTCCACGGCGATTTCTGCCGGTTGATTAACGGCAACGGACGGACTGCCATAAGAGATGAGTGAATATTTAGCTAATTAAGTTGATTACCTTCTCCATGAGAAAAATCCCCGGCCCAATCCCACAGAAAACCCCAGTCGACCAGAGTCTAGAATGTCAGTGCAGATAGGCAGCGGAAAGCGGTAGGGGCGAAATCTGGTGTCGTTTGGAGTGCGACCTACGCCCACTGCCAACAGCCGTCGAGCTTAGGGTGTAGAGTTGCGGAGGAGTCCGCGGCGAGTGAGTGGGGACGAAGTGGGCGAGGGTTTTCTTTTCCTTTTGCATGTGTCAGTGAACACACACGATTCGCAGAGGCGACGGAGATGAATCATGTGCGATAGTAACTCATCGAGATTGGATGGGAATCCAAATTTCCTTTGTCCTTCATCCATGAGTTTTTTTTCTACGATGAACATAAACCCTGCTAATCACTGTGTTCAAATTTCACACTTTTCTGGGTTCATTTACAATATTTAGGGGATTATGTGCATTTTGTAGGCATTAATGCACGTAATTCAGATTCAAACAATCGGTGCATGAAAGGGTGCACAAGAACGGTCTGGAAAAACCATACTCGTGGTATTTAGTAATTTCTCAAGCCTCTTACAAGGAATGGGCAGAAATTTCAATGGAATGTGTGGCAATAGTCAACCACAAACGCGTCATTTACTCGGTTATCAACTATAGAACAATGAAATATGTGCTTGAAAAACATGACGGCTGGCATGGTGCCATGGTATGGCCTCACCGTGGCCTGGTTAAAAGCTGAGAAGGTTTGATTTATGTCGTCATGCATGCCCTTCATAAATCGAACCATCGCCGAGGAAGTTCAATGCTTTCGAGAGGGAAATCACCAAGATTGAAGGGGAATCCAAATTTCCATCCTAGTTTGTCATTCAGTTTTTTTCCAACGATCAACATACCGCCTCAAATGCAACGTGTTCAAATTTGACATGTTTCCGAACTCATTTACCATATTTAGGGGATTATGTGCATTTTCTAGGCATTAATTATGCACATAATTCAAATTCGAACAATCGGTGCATGAAAAGGTGCACAAGAACGGTCTGGAAAACCATGCTCGTGCTATTTAGTACATTCTCATGCCTTTTACAAGGAATGGGCAGATATTTCAAGGAAATGTGTGGCAATAGTCAACCATAAACGCGTCGTTTACTGGGTTAACAACTATACAAAAATGAAATACATGCTTGGAAAACATGACGCCTGGTGTGGTCATGCACGCCTTTCATAAAATGAACCATCACCGAGGAAGTTTCATGGTTTTGAGGGGAAATCACCAAGATTGAAGGGGGGGTCCAAATTTCCTTTGTCCTTTGTCCACGAGTTTTTTTCTATGATGAACATACAACCTGCAAATCACCGTGTTCAAATTTGGCGCTTTTTCGGGTTCATTTGCCATATTTAGGGGATTATGTGCATTTCCTAGGCATTAATGCACATAATTCAAGTTCAAACAATCGGTGCATGAAAGGGTCCACAAGAACGGCCTGGAAAACCATGCTCGTGCCATTTAGTAAATTCTCATGCCTTTTACAAGGAATAATGGACAAATGTTTCGATGAAATGTGTGGCAATAGTCAACCACAAATTTTTGTTTGTTGGGTTTTCAACTATAGAAAAAATGAAATAAATGCTTAAAAAACATGACGCCTGGCATGGTGCCATGGTATAACCTCACCATGCCCTGGTAAAAATTTGAGAAGGTTTGGCTTATGTCGTCATGCACGCCCTTCATAAATTGAACCATCACCGAGGAAGTTCCATGCTTTCGAGGGGGAAATCCCCAAGATTGAAGGGGAATCCAAATTTCCGTCCTAGTTTGTCATTCGTTTTTTTTCAATGATCAACATACCGCCTCAAGTGCAACGTGTTCAAATTTGACATTTTTCCCGGGCTCGTTTACCATATTTAGGGGATTATGTGCATTTTCTAGGCATTAATGGACATAATTCAAATTCGAACAATCGGTGCATGAAAAGGTGCACAAGAACGGTCTGAAAAACCATGCTCATGTTATTTAGTACATTCTCATGCCTTTTACAAGGAATGGGCAGATATTTCAAGGAAATGTGTGGCAATAGTCAACCATAAACGCGTCGTTTACTTGGTTAACAACTATACAAAAAATGAATCACATGGTTGGAAAACATGATACCTGGCGTGGTGCCATTGTATGGCCTCACCATGCCCTGGTAAAAATTGGAGAATGTTTTCCTTATGTCATGATGCGCGCCTTTCATAAATCGAACCATCACCGAGGAAGTTTCATGGTTT